>NW_022589442.1:0-3115 GCF_009834535.1 Camelus ferus | reverse complement strand
TAAGGCCCTCACATGGGTTCTCCTCAACTTCAACCTAAATTCTATTGACTAAAATACAATCACACAAGCTGAGAGCTGTGAGTTAAGTGTCATTTGGGGTGAAATGAGGACTATAGCCAAGAGTCAGCATTTCAGACAGCCCTGAGTGACTGCTGTTAAGACGCAAGGAGGAACTCAGTATTATATGATTTTGGTGAAGGGAGGTACGTGCAATCAGGCACACATTTAGACAGAGGCTTGCTTCTAGTCACGAAGGGCAGATGTCACTGTTAATGAACGTTGTGCTTTCCTAGATATGAGATGATGCAAGACGAAAATCTTCTGAAAATATCTATCTAAAGGTCAGTTTTGCCAGTCTTTCCCAGAGCACAGAGGGCCTCATTCCTGATCTCCCATCTGAATTTCTCTCATGGTGTGTTGAAGTTCAGAGGCTGCAGGAGCTCATGATTTAATCTTTGTAGAGGTAGGTGGCAAGTATCAATTTTCAGTTAGCAGTGCCCTCCCATGGTCATAAATTAAACCATGGTTTGGGAGACATTTCATCCACCTGCTGGGAGTGCTTGTTCTTAGGTGAGGGGAGGATTTCATTGATAGGACACTCAGTGTGCAATTATGTGATTGGGCCTTATTAACAGTGGCAAAAATTCTCTGTACCACCTGTCTTAACTAGTCTGTTATGGTCCACGAAAACATATCCTCTTGTTGCTTCTTCCCATATCTAGTGTTACACAAATACAGTCATTGATCTTTCACACAACCATGTATTTGGTCAATTCCTGCAAGTTGCCTAGGCATCATTTTATTAGAGTTTCAGCCACACATTTGGTAATGCAAGAAAAAAACAACAATTTATAGGACAGGCTAAATAAAAATAATACAGCAAGCAGTATTAGTAAGGACATAATTGAGAATTTAAGCCAAGAACTTCCATTAGGTGTGCCCAGTATATCTCCAGGTCATCTGATTTAGTCTGTTCTGTACCAATTCTTGTCTTTAACGATGCTGATACACAGGCATTGTTTATAAGACACCAGCCAAATTTTCTGGTGTTACTAGGATGGCTATTCTTAGTATAGTTTAACTGTTTCCTATATAAACGGTCACTTTACTGATCACAGCCTGGTGCGAACAACAGAAGTCATTCCCACAACTGAGGGAAGATTTGTTCTTTGGTTGAAATTTTGCTTGTTGCTTTGACTGAGTTTGAGTAACTTTAGAAGAAAATTTGTATTTGTGACCAGGCTCAGAGAGGGGTAATATCCTGGTAATACTAATAGTGCCCTGAACAGAACTGTAGTTTATCTTTCCTAGAGTGCATGTCCTACAGGCCATCCAATTAGAGCCTTTGAGTGGAGGAACCCACTAAGATATCCAGAAGTACTGGCTATATGTACTGGACCATAAGCCAATTGGATTAACTTTAACTCTGCATAAAATTGTGAGGTTCATTCAGTTCATAAGCAAGGCTGTGAGGAATTAGCAAGTTATTTGCTATGTACAGCCCTGGTCTGGTGCCTTGGGTCAGCCATCTACCTCAGATGTTGTCTTATGCTCACTCTGGTCTGGTAGTTTCTCCTCTGTGTGAGCATAATTTTAAGGTGAACTTGGGGACAGGAGTCTTCTCTATAGGCCAGTCCAGTGCAGAAAGTCTTTGTAAGTTGAAGTATAAATCTAAGAGCCAATTACCCATCACTTTCATTATGCATGAGCTAGTTAAGAGTGACTGATATATGCCCCTCTCATCTATCTATGTCCTGGAGAGACATTTAAATGGTTTCGTTTGCAAAATGCATAATTCCCGGGTGGCAGGTCACAGAACATCTAATCTTCATCCAAAATTAGACCACTGAGGTAAACTTCAGAAAAAAAAAAACTTACTGTCCTTTTATTAGTTCAGTGAATTATTACAATATTACAACATACAGTAAATTACCTGTAATAAAATTACCTGGGAAGCGAGTGTTAGGCAGTAGGTACTGATCTCAATTATCAAAACGAGAATTTAATACCCACTGAAACATAATCTCTCTCTAAAGTTACCCACATTTCTACCAAATACAGCCAAATTTAGAATAATTTTTTTGCAAAAATAGGCCCAGTTTCGATAAACTAGACATGATAATTTATATAATAGCCTCCCTCTTTTCCTTAGTTGGCTTTGCTGGAACTTCTATAAGGAATTTCAGGCCGAACACTTTTCAAAAAGACCCTCAGGGCCAGAAGAACCATGCCAGAGTCTTGTCATGATTTTGCCTTACAGGTTTCTTAAGCTCCCAATAATTACTTGAGAGTTTTGCACCTGTTAAGTGACCTCTTGGTTTACCTGATCAGTTTTGGGAACTAACCTTCCAATTTCTGAGACAATCAAATGGAGAGAAAAGATAAATATTTCAATTCTGCTTACAACGGGTTACCGTACCAAATTATTCTAATTTCATTAGCTTGAGGAGAAGAGTATCTTTATATTAAGATTAAGAGATCAAGAGCCACCAGGAACTTACCCTAGGTCTGCCGATCAGATGTGACACTTCAGAAGAAACAGACCAATCTTTTCTTCCTCCAAGGAGATAGTTTGGGTGAATGCAGTCCACTGACAGGCGGAAGAAGGGATGAAAGTATTCCAAGAGCAAAAGTGTCTCTGGCAGCTGCTGGGTTCTATCTCTATTGTCACTCCCATCAGCACACAGTGACAATTGCTCAAGCCTTGTTTTCCTGGCAGGGGAGTGGAACCTGAAGCTACTCTTAGAAAAGAGGGTGGTACGTTCCTCACGTGGGTACCACAGATATATTGCCAAAAGTTGGCTCCCATCCCTGATGAGTAAAAGAATTCAGAGACTGGGTCTTGGAGCTTAGATGAAGGAGGCAGCTTTATTACTTTGTCAGGCAAGAGGCTCACAGCAGGCTAGTGTCTTTGGAACTGTAAACACGACTTGAGGATGAACTAGGGTGGTTATATAGCCAAAAGTCAAACAACAAAACATAGATTAGCCATCAGTAGAATCATCTTCTTGTCACAAGGTGTAGAGAGGCATCATGGTGTCTTCAGGGGCCAATTTTACAGAGGCCAGTGATTGTCACTTTTCCTGTCCTTTCATCTCAAAAATGGTGTGGTTCT
>NW_022589441.1:0-3123 GCF_009834535.1 Camelus ferus | reverse complement strand
TAAGGCCCTCACATGGGTTCTCCTCAACTTCAACCTAAATTCTATTGACTAAAATACAATCACACAAGCTGAGAGCTGTGAGTTAAGTGTCATTTGGGGTGAAATGAGGACTATAGCCAAGAGTCAGCATTTCAGACAGCCCTGAGTGACTGCTGTTAAGACGCAAGGAGGAACTCAGTATTATATGATTTTGGTGAAGGGAGGTACGTGCAATCAGGCACACATTTAGACAGAGGCTTGCTTCTAGTCACGAAGGGCAGATGTCACTGTTAATGAACGTTGTGCTTTCCTAGATATGAGATGATGCAAGACGAAAATCTTCTGAAAAATCTATCTAAAGGTCAGTTTTGCCAGTCTTTCCCAGAGCACAGAGGGCCTCATTCCTGATCTCCCATCTGAATTTCTCTCATGGTGTGAAGTTCAGAGGCTGCAGGAGCTCATGATTTAATCTTTGTAGAGGTAGGTGGCAAGTATCAATTTTCAGTTAGCAGTGCCCTCCCATGGTCATAAATTAAACCATGGTTTGGGAGACATTACATACCACCGTGCTGGGAGTGCTTGTTCTTAGGTGAGGGGAGGATTTCATTGATAGGACACTCAGTGTGCAATTATGTGATTGGGCCTTATTAACAGTGGCAAAAATTCTCTGTACCACCTGTCTTAACTAGTCTGTTATGGTCCACGAAAACATATCCTCTTGTTGCTTCTTCCCATATCTAGTGTTACACAAGTACAGTCATTGATCTTTCACACAACCATGTATTTGGTCAATTCCTGCAAGTTGCCTAGGCATCATTTTATTAGAGTTTCAGCCACACATTTGGTAATGCAAGAAAAAAACAACAATTTATAGGACAGGCTAAATAAAAATAATACAGCAAGCAGTATTAGTAAGGACATAATTGAGAATTTAAGCCAAGAACTTCCATTAGGTGTGGCCCAGTATATCTCCAGGTCATCTGATTTAGTCTGTTCTGTACCAATTCTTGTCTTTAACGATGCCGATACACAGGCATTGTTTATAAGACACCAGCCAAATTTTCTGGTGTTACTAGGATGGCTAATCTTAGTATAGTTTAACTGTTTCCTATATAAACGGTCACTTACTGATCACAGCCTGGTGCGAACAACAGAAGTCATTCCCACAACTGAGGGAAGATTTGTTCTTTGGTTGAAATTTTGCTTGTTGCTTTGAATGAGTTTGAGTAACTTTAGAAGAAAATTTGTATTTGTGACCAGGCTCAGAGAGGGGTAATATCCTGGTAATACTAATAGTGCCCTGAACAGAACTGTAGTTTATCTTTCCTAGAGTGCATGTCCTACAGGCCATCCAATTAGAGCCTTTGAGTGGAGGAACCCACTAAATATCCAGAAGTACTGGCTATAGGTACTGGACCATAAGCCAATTGGATTAACTTTAACTCTGCATAAAATTGTGAGGTTCATTCAGTTCATAAGCAAGGCTGTGAGGAATTAGCAAGGTATTTGCTATGTACAGCCCTGGTCTGGTGCCTTGGGTCAGCCATCTACCTCAGATGTTGTCTTATGCTCACTCTGGTCTGGTAGTTTCTCCTCTGTGTGAGCATAATTTTAAGGTGAACTTGGGGACAGGAGTCTTCTCTATAGGCCAGTCCAGTGCAGAAAGTCTTTGTAAGTTGAAGTATAAATCTAAGAGCCAATTACCCATCACTTTCATTATGCATGAGCTAGTTAAGAGTGACTGATATATGCCCCTCTCATCTATCTATGTCCTGGGGAGAGACATTTAAATGGTTTCGTTTGCAAAATGCATAATTCCCGGGTGGCAGGTCACAGAACATCTAATCTTCATCCAAAATTAGACCACTGAGGTAAACTTCAGAAAAAAAAAACTTACTCTCCTTTTATTAGTTCAGTGAATTATTACAATATTACAACATAACAGTAAATTACCTGGTACATAAAAATTACCTGGGAAGCGAGTGTTAGGCAGTAGGTACTGATCTCAATTATCAAAACGAGAATTTAATACCCACTGAAACATAATCTCTCTCTAAAGTTACCCACATTTCTACCAAATACAGCCAAATTTAGAATAATTTTTTTTGCAAAAATAGGCCCAGTTTCGATAAACTAGACCTGATAATTTATATAATAGCCTCCCTCTTTTCCTTAGTTGGCTTTGCTGGAACTTCTATAAGGAATTTCAGGCTGAACACTTTTCAAAAAGACCCTCAGGGCCAGAAGAACCATGCCAGAGTCTTGTCAATGATTTTGCCTTACAGGTTTCTTAAGCTCCCAATAATTACTTGAGAGTTTTGCACCTGTTAAGAGGTGACCTCTTGGTTTACCTGATTCAGTTTTGGGAAACTAATACCTTCCAATTTCTGAGACAATCAAATGGAGAGAAAAGATAAATATTTCAATTCTGCTTACAACGGGTTACCGTACCAAATTATTCTAATTTTCATTAGCTTGAGGAGAAGAGTATCTTTATATTAAGATTAAGAGATCAAGAGCCACCAGGAACTTACCCTAGGTCTGCCGATCAGATGTGACACTTCAGAAGAAACAGACCAATCTTTTCTTCCTCCAAGGAGATAGTTTGGGTGAATGCAGTCCACTGACAGGCGGAAGAAGGGATGAAAGTATTCCAAGAGCAAAAGTGTCTCTGGCAGCTGCTGGGTTCTATTTCTATTGTCACTCCCATCAGCACACAGTGACAATTTCTCAAGCCTTGTTTTCCTGGCAGGGAGTGGAACCTGAAGCTACTCTTAGAAAAGAGGGTGGTACGTTCCTCACGTGGGTACCACAGATATATTGCCAAAAGTTTGGCTCCCATCCCTGATGAGTAAAAGAATTCAGAGACTGGGTCTTGGAGCTTAGATGAAGGAGGCAGCTTATTACTTGTCAGGCAAGAGGCTCACGCAGGCTAGTGTCTTTGGAACTGTAAACACAACTTGAGGATGAACTAGGGTGGTTATATAGCCAAAAGTCAAACAAAAACATAGATTAGCCATCAGTAGAATCATCTTCTTGTCACAAGGTGTAGAGAGGCATCATGGTGTCTTCATGGGGACAATTTTACAGAGGCCAGTGATTGTCACTTTTCCTGTCCTTTCATCTCAAAAATGGTGTGGTTCT
>NW_022589440.1:0-3123 GCF_009834535.1 Camelus ferus | reverse complement strand
TTATGGGGAGAAGCTATTGGCATTTTTCTATAGAAGCATTTGCAGGGATTATACATTCTCACAGTTTGGCACATTCTTTGATAGAAAAATGTGCTGCATTGACCTGATAGTTGTAAAATACTTGAGATTTACTGTCTTTCTCTTTTGTGGATGGTAAGGAATAGCTCTTCTTTGCTAATAGTCAAGAAAAATATTTTTCTACATAAATATTATCAGTCACAGCATTTATCTTCTTGATAAATATGGAAAATGCTATTTATGGTTAAGAAGTGCATGAAAAACAGGAAATCAAGGCCAATAAACAACTTAAAATCTCATTAATTTGAATGAATTGAAAATAAATCCTATAGGAAATAGAATTTTCCCTTTTAAAACAGTCTTCTTTTCTGATTTTATTTTTGATGAGAAAGGAAACACAATCTCATTTTCTCCAATTAGAGAGTACAGATCCATTTTCAAAAGAAATCAAAAACCATATATAACTCATCACCACCCAGGGATAAAAGCAAGTAACAATTTACTGTATGTTCTTCCCACATTTTCCTACATATGGGTATATATTTATAAAAAAGATAACATTTTGTGAATTCCATTTGCAAGTCTGTTGAAAACAAAACTGTTACATAACGACCACACTCCCAATTTAATAAATGCTGGTTTAAAAAACATTGTGAAGACTTAACTACAATTTATTTTAACCATATGCCTACTGCCGGAAATTTGGATTGTTTATAGCTTTCAGTTATAATAAATAATACTGCAGTGAATATTTATGACTCTGAATCCAGTTTGCCCTGAATTTGAATCCTAGAATTCCTACCAACTACTTACATGCTTTGGGGTGCTGTCTATGTATTCTCCTCAAAAGGAGGTAGGATCATTTTAAAAATTTTAAGGGCTTAATACCTAATGACAAACTGTTTTCCCAGAAGTCTACACATGCTTACAGTGCTGTCTACAGTACATGAGTGTTCCTGTAAGATTGAATATTTCATGTTGATAATGATGTTTCTCCCTGGAAACTCAGCTACTGACTACATTTTCAAGTAACCACACCTTGGGATAATGCCTTAAGTAAAATTCTCCCTCTCTAATAACAAATAAGTGGCACTTTTTAAAGATAAACTAAAACTATACAATTATTCATAAAATAAATCATGAAATCATCTCTTATGCACCCAGTAGTACTGCCTTGCTTCCCAGATGAAATACATTTATGTCAGTTTTGTGTATGGATACATACATATGTGTGTGTATCCACATATATACTGTCATTACACATACACAGACACAAACACACAGACACATAGACACACACATCAGATCAGTTTAGAAGTAGTCTTTCCTTTTCTCTACTGGGATCACACCCAATATACCGCTCTGTGCCTTTTGCTACTTAACATGGAAGCACTATAATACTTTCCTTTTGTTCTTTATAGCTCCCATTTAAAAATGTTTTTTAGTTATTATTTTTTTAGTGGAGGTACTGGGGATTGAACCCAGGACCTCAAATGTGCGAAGCACACCCTCTACCACTGAGCTATCCCCTCCCCCTACAGCTTCCTTTTGAACATGAAGACATTCTCACCTATCCCAATGTGCCCCATACACATCACCCAACTCGGCAATCTCAACTCACCAGAAAATACATATTTGGAATTTGCTATAGACTTTTTCTATTTCTATTCTTGTTCAGCATCATTGGAGAAGACCAAGAATTGAATTATAAACAAACTTGTTTTTTTCTTATGAAGCTACCTCTACGTTGAATTTTTAAAATAGTTATGCATCATCAACAAAATGACAGTAAGAGTAATTTCTTATATGACTCTAAAAGGAAGAGAAAGGAATTTTGTACTTTGGTTGTTAACGGTCTTTGGATGGTGATTTGGAACAATGTGAAGAGGTGAGCTTCTTGAGTTAGTCCCACCGACTAAGCTGAGGGCCAGTGTCCCCAGACCAGATTATAAGTTGTTTTAATCAAGGAGGACACGGCGAGCAAGGAAGGAATGAAGGGTGCATGCTCACTACCTTGGGGATAAGCCTTGAAATCATCATGCAGCACGAAAGCAGCCAGACACAAAAGCACACCGGCTGGCCTCTCACTCTTCTGGTTCTGATGTCACCTTCCCATATCCCTCTTAAAGTACTGCAGGCTAATCATGAGGACTTCAGAACTGAAACACAGTAACTGAACATTCTCCAGATGTGAGGAATTCTCCACAAACTGCAACCACTACCCATTCATGCCCAAAACAGTCCCACTGTGATTTAATTCCTCTAACCCACCTTCCATCTGCCATTGTTGTTCTAACCCCATTTCTGGCTGTCCCTCACCCACCCATGTGCTCAGCTTGCCAGGACAGTGTGCGTTGCACCTGCACCCTCTTGCCCACAGGGTTTTGCAGGACACTCCCTCTGTTAGAGCAGGCAGGTAGCTAGATATGAGCAAAGAAAGCAGAAGGTAGGCCAAATGGCAGGAATTAGGCAAAAAGGAGGGGCAGAGGCCAAATGCAGAAAACCTACATCATGAAAACAACAGGGGTCCCGGGGCAGAGAATCAAAAGCAGGAAACTCTGGACTGATAACTGGTCACATGTTTGGTGTGACAAGTGGCCTGAAGGCTGACAAAGAAAGCTAGGAATCTCCAGTGTCCAAATGTAACATTTGCTCATTATGCCTCATTTCAATAAAATTAGCCTTGCAGATCAGAAGTACCCATCATGCACCAACGCCATGACACTTCTGATCCAGGCTAAATAAGGACAAAAATCCCTTCTCCCTTCGAGAAGGTGGAGTTGGGATGAAAATCATGGGAATATGACCCCAAGCCCTTCCCCCTCTAATGAATATTCTGCCCATTCATTTTTACTCTCTATGTAACCAACTTGCCAAAGAAACTCAGCTTAGCCGCTCACCTGAGCCTGCCCGCGCTCCCCTCAAGAGTGTTCTATCCAGCCCTTAATAAATCCCCACTTTACTTTCTTAACCTCCACATCCCGTCTCTGAATTCTTTCTGAGATGAGAAAAGAACCTAGTCATCACGAGCAACACCTCCAGCTGTGAACACCTTTTCCTCCCTGCTCTTCTTGTGATTTAGATGTTGGCCAGATCCACGTGACC
>NW_022589439.1:0-3128 GCF_009834535.1 Camelus ferus | reverse complement strand
TTTTTCCTAGTGTCGTTTTGAAGTCCTGCATTTTCACGTAAACGAGTTGGAGCTGTACTCCCCATATATATATGTATGGTTGAGTTTGCAACTGAAGAAAGAAACTTTGTGTTCCCAACAAGAGGTTGAAAGGACGGCTTTCACACACACTTATCTCTCAGAAATGAGCATGTAGAGAGACGTTCGTTCATCTAGCACAAAGGGAAACGGGTTGCAGGAGAAACTTTGACTCTAGTTCTCAACTGTTCCTACTGCCGGTTGATGTTACTGCAGTTTTCTCTGTAAAACAGAAGTTGGAGCTGTACCTCCCCATATCTACGTATGGAATTGTAGTTTGCAATGAAAAGAAACTTTGGTTCCCACAATCTAGGTGAAGGACCGCTTTCACCACACACTTATCTCTCAGAACTGAGCAGTGGAGAGACGTTCGTTCATCTAGCACAAAGAGAACGGTTTGCAGGAGAAACTTTACTCTGCTTTCATTATTTTCTAGTGTCGTTTTGAAGTTCCTGCAGTTTTCACTGTAAAAACCGAGGTGGAGCTCGTACCTCCCCATATAGTATGTCTGGTTGGGAGTTTGCAACTGAAAAGAGAAAAGAAACTTTGTGTCCCAAAAAGATGATGAAGGACGGCTTTCACACACACTTATCTCTCAGAACTGAGCATGTGGAGAGACGTTCGTTCATTAGCACAAAGAGAACGGGTTGCAGGAGAAACTTTAACTCAGGTTCTCAGTCTGTTTCCTAGTGCTGTTTGAAGTTCCTGCATTTTTCTCTGTAAAAGCGGGGTGGAGCTCGTACCTCCCCATATATATGTATGGAGTGGAGTTTGCAACGGAAAAGAAACTTTGTGTTCCCAACAACGATGTGAAGGGACGGCTTTCACACACTTATCTCTCAGAACTGAGCATGTGGAGAGACGTTCGTTCATCTAGCACAAAGGGGTACCCGTTGAATGAGAAAAATTTTTCTCTCGTTTCTCAGTCTGTTCCTAGTGCCGTTTGAAGTTCTGCAGTTTTCACTGTTAAAAACCGAGATGTAGATAGTAACTCCCATATATATGTAAGGGAATGGATTTTGCAATTGAAAAGAACTTTTTGTTCCAAAATCTAGGTGAAGGGCGGTTTCACACACACTTATCTCGCAAGAAACTGAGCATTGCGGTGAGACGTTCGTTCATCTAGCACAAAGGGAAAAAGGATGGAGGAGAAACTTTTACTGGTTTCTCAGTCTGTTTCCTAGTCCCGGTTTGAAGTACTGCAGTTTTCACTGTAAATCCGAGTTGTAGTTAGTTCCTCCCCATATATATGTATGGAGTGGATTTGCAATGAAAGAATCTTTTGTACCCACAAGCTAGGTGAAGGGCGGCTTTCACACACACTTTTTTCAGAACTGAGCATGCGGAGAGACGTTCTTTAACTAGCACAAAGGGAAATGGTTGCAGGAGAAACTTTTACTTGTTTTCTCAGTCTGTTTCCTACTGCCGGTTGATGTTACTGCAGTTTCTCTGTAATACAGAGGTGGAGCTCGTATTTCAAATATATATGTATGGAATTGGAGTTTGCAACAGAAAAGAAAACTTTGTGTTCCCAACAATCTAGGTGAAGGACGGCTTTACACACACTTATCTCTCAGAACTGAGCTTGTGGAGAGACGTTTCGTCATTAGCAACAAAGGGAACCCGTTGCAGGATAAACTTTACTGGTTTCTCAGTCTGTTCCTATTGCAGGTTTGAGATCCTGCATTTTCAACTGTAAAACCGAGTGGAGCTCGTATACTACATATATTGTATGCCGTGGGGTTTGCAACTGAAAAGAAACTTTGTGTTCCCAACAAGAGAGTTGAAGGACGGCTTTCACACACACTTATCTCTCAGAAATGAGCATGTGGAGAGACGTTCGTTCATCTAGCACAAAGGGAACGGGTTTGCAGGAGAAACTTTACTCTAGTTTCTCAATCTGTTCCTACTGCCGGTTTGATGTTACTGCAGTTTTCTCTGTAAAACAGAGTTGGAGCTGTACTCCCCCTATATACGTATGGAATTGTAGTTGCAACTGAAAAGAAACTTGTGTTCCAACAATCTAGGTGAAGGACCCGCTTTCACACACATTATCTCTCAGAATGAGCATGTGGAGAGACGTTCGTTCATCTAGCACAAAGGGAACGGGATGCAGGGGAAAATTTACTCTGGTTTCTCAGTCTGTTTCCTAGTGCCGGTTTGAAGTTCCAGCAGTTTTCACTGTAAAACAGAGTGGAGCTAGAATCTCCAATATATATGGAGTGGAGTGTGCAAGTTAAAAGAAACTTTGTGTTCCAACAAGCTAGGTGAGCACGGCTTTCACACACATATCTCTCAGAATGAGGCATGCGGAGAGACGTTCGTTCATCTAGCACAAAGTGAAAGGGTTGCAGGAGAAACTTTTACTCTGGTTTCTCAGTCTGTTTCCTAGTGCCGGTTTGAAGTTACTGCTGTTTCACTGTAAAACAGAGTTGGAGCTCGTACCTCCCCATATATATGTATGGAGTGGAGTTTAAGTGAAAAGAAACTTGTGTTCCCAAAAGCTAGGTGAAGCACGGCTTCACAACACTTATCTCTCAGAACTGAGCATGCGGAGAGACGTTCGTTCATCTAGCACAAATGGAAAGGGTTGCAGGAGAAACTTTTACTCTGGTTTCTCAGTCTGTTTCCTAGTGCCGGTTTGAAGTACTATAGTTTTCACTGTAAAACAGAGTTGGAGCTCGTACCTCCCATATAATTTATGGAGTGTAATTTGCAACTGAAAAGAAAATTTGTGTTCTCAACAAGCTAGGTGAAGGACGGCTTTCACACACACTTATCTCTCAGAACTGAGCATGGTGGAGAGACGTTCGTTCATCTAGCACAAAGAGAAACGGGTTGCAGGAGAAACTTAACCGGTTTCTCAGTCTGTTTCCTAGTGCTGGTTTGAAGTTCCTGCATTTTTCTCTGTAAAAGCGGGTTGGAGCTCGTACCTCCCCATATATATGTATGGAGTGGAGTTGCAACTGAAAAGAAACTTTGTGTTCCAACAAGCTAGGTGAAAGGACGGCTTTCACACACACTATTCTCTCAGAACTGAGCATGTGGAGAGAGACGTTCGTTCATCTAGC
>NW_022589438.1:0-3130 GCF_009834535.1 Camelus ferus | reverse complement strand
CTGTGAGCTACCATTACGTTTTGTGTATATTTCCCTGTGCTATAAAATATAATCTTGTTTATCTATTCTACAATTTTGAAATCCCAGTCTATCCCTTCCCACCCTCTGCCCCCCGGCAACAAGTCTGTATTCTCTGTCTATGAGTCTATTTCTGTCCTGTATTTATGCTTTGTTTTTGTTTGTTTGTTTGTTTGTTTTTGTTTTTGTTTTTTAGATTCCACATATGAGCGATCTCATATGGTATTTTTCTTTCTCTTTCTGGCTTACTTCACTTAGAATGACATTCTCCAGGAGCGTCCATGTTGCTGCAAATGGCATTATGTTGTCGGTTTTTATGGCTGAATAGTATTCCATTTACTTTATTTTTCTGTTGATTCGTCATTAGTGTAAAGAAATGCAACTGAGTTTTGAACGTTAATCTTGTCACCTGCTACCTTGCTGAATTCTTCAATCAGCTCTAGTAGTTTTTGTGTGGACCTTTTAGGGTTTTCTATATACAGTATCATGTCATCTGCATATAGTGACCCTTTTACCTCTTCTTTTCCAATTTGGATCCCTTTTATTTCTCTCTCTTGCCTGATTGCTGTGTCTAGGACTTCCAAGTCTATGTTGAATAAGAGTGGTGATAGTGGGCATCTTTGTCTTGTCCCAGGTTTTAGTGGGAAGCTTTTGAGTTTTTCACCATTGAGTACTATGCTGGCTGTAGGTTTGTCGTATATAGCTTTTATTATGTTGAGATATGTTTCCTCTATAACCACTTTGGCGAGAGTTTTTATCATAAATGGGTGTTGAATTTTATCAAATGCTTTTTTTGCATCTTTTGAGATGATCATCTGGTTTTTGTTTTTTCTTTTGTTGATGTGATGTATTCCATTGTTTGATTTGCGGATGTTGAACCACCCTTGTGTCCCTGGGATGAACCCCACTTGGTCATGATGTATAATCTTTTTTATATGTTGTTGGATTCTATTTGCTAATATTTTGGTGAGGATTTTGGCGTCTATGTTCATCAGTGTTATTGGTCTATAATTCTCTTTTTTGGTAGTGTCTTTGCCTGGTTTTGGTATCAGGGTGATGGTAGCTTCATAGAATGAGTTTGGGAGTATTCCCTCCTTTTCAATCGTCTGGAAGAGTTTGAGAAGGACTGGTATGAGTTCTTCTTTGTATGTTTGGTAGAAACCCCCAGTGAAGCCATCCAGTCCTGGACTTTTATTTGTAGGGAGGTTTTTAATTGCTATTCCTATTTCATTTCTAGTGATCGGTTTGTTCAAGTGGTGAGTTTCTTCTTGATTCGGTCTTGGTGGACAGTATGTTTCCAGAACCTTGTCCATCTCCTCTAGGTTATCCAGTTTGGTTCCATATAGTTTTTCATAATATTCTCATATGATATTCTGTATTTCTATTTTATTTGTTGTAATTTCTCTATTTTCCTTTCTTAAGCATGGTTATTTTTAATAGAAGCAATTAGGCTTTTGCAATATGGAAGTATCCCTTAATCAGCTGTGTGCCAAAAGAATTGGGTATCCTCTGACTATTTCAGAGAGTGAGATTATATGAGTTCCAAAAGGGATAAATCTGCAATTTAGAAGGACCAACAGCACTGCTTTTTGCAAAGTTATTTGAAGAGCTTCTACAAATTTTGTCATTTAAGCCTTGATAATGTCGTTAAAGTGTTGGTCTAAACCAGAAGATTAAGGGTGTTAAATATAGTTAAAGTGTTGTAAAACCAGCCAAACACTATGGACTTTTCAAAGTACCTGACCAGTAAAATGGGTTCTTTGATCACTATGAAGTTTGAGAGGAATTCTCCAGGTAAGGATAATCTTTTCTAAGAGGATTTTTTAGCCACAGAAGAAGCAGTAGCCTGTCTACAAGGAAAGGCTTCAGTACAGTGTGAAAACATACATACCATAACTAAAAAATATTTATGTCCATTATATGGAGAAAGTTGTATGAAATCCATTTGCCAGACCTTGAATGGTCTATGAGGCAGTTTAAAATGTTCAGGAGTAGTACAAACAGGCTTCCCTGGGTTGCACTTTGGACAAGTGGAACAAGTGAGGTAGGCAATTTTTGCAACCTTATTAATGTTTCCCTACCAATGTTGATTCATGAAGGCTATTTTTTTGTCAGTAAGCCAATAGTTTAATTCATGTACAGTTGGAAAAGTGGGGATTTTAGAGTCTGTGGTAGAACTGGGTTGTTATTTGTTCCAAAGCAGAGCTTCCTCTTTTTATCAAACCAACAATTTTGTTTATTGATTTTTTTACAAAGGATACTCAGAGACTAATAGTACCCATCAGGTACAAAGTTTGGTATGAAGAAGCATTCAAGTGGCAGTCATTTCCCTTACTGCTTCAAGAAGTGTTTTGTTTTTGGTATTGTTGTTTGTGTGTATGTGTATGTGTTTTAATGAAAAACATGAGGAAATTTATTTAATCTTTTATTATAATACTGTACAACACTAATGCAAAAATACTTTAATTATTTTTAGAATTCTACTCTTTTTAGAGAAACAATGAATCTTGTATTGTAGAGAACTGAATGTTAGTTTCTGCTCGAGGTGAGGGTTTAGATTTCTACTGGATGGTATAATAGACAGAAACCCAGAAATTCCTGGATCCTGACTTGTCAATTGCCCCTCTCCCAGCAGAGTTTTTCTGCAACCAATAACAAAGCAGAATGGGAATCAAAGTTTTGCTCTATTATTAGCTGCCCTAGCATCTGATACACTAATGTACACTATGATACACTATGCTGCATTCTTTACTATAGCATGTGGTTTAGGATTCAGATTTTAGGGCCAGTGGGGGTTGATGACTTCTTTTTACCCATGGAATAAAAATA
Source organism: Camelus ferus (assembly GCF_009834535.1). Taxonomy (NCBI): domain Eukaryota; kingdom Metazoa; phylum Chordata; class Mammalia; order Artiodactyla; family Camelidae; genus Camelus; species Camelus ferus. The sequence continues at coordinate 283 of NW_022589438.1, read as the reverse complement.
TTTGGATTAGCACTCTCAAATAGAAATATTTGAACCAGCACCCCATTTCTAGGTCTGGGCAGAAGCAAAAAATTGAAAAATAAAATAGATGGTAGAGTGTGTGAAGCAGGTCCTGTTTTAACTGAACTGAGGTCGAATTGGGGAAGTAGAAAAGAAGGAAGAAAAGATCTGCTTGCCTTTCCCTCTCTTGCCTTCCGAGACAGCCCACCCTCTGTCTACTGAGCGTGTATCTACCTTTACTTTAACCACTGCTCCTCCCTCCCCATGCACCATGTACATCTCT
>NW_022589437.1:0-3136 GCF_009834535.1 Camelus ferus | reverse complement strand
AGATCCGGGTGCTGCAGACAGAAGACGGATCCTCCCACACACTCAGAATCCGTAACACGGCTGATGTGTGGGGGATGTCGGGGCCGACCTCCACGACGCTGCCTGGTTGTCACAGGTGTTCCCTGGCAGGGGGAAGTCCGCTAATTACCTCCCTTGTCCATGGGGAGGCACAAGATGCTACCTGCTTTTCCAGCCCAACCCGCCGTTCCCCGGCAGCCGCACAGGGGACACAGGGGACTGGGGGAAGACACTCGAAAGGCTCCTAGGAGAAACCCGGGTGCTGCAGACAGAAGACGGAACCTCCCCACACTCAGAAATCTGGAACACGTGTGATGCGTGGGTGAGGTTTAGGGCCGCACACCACGCAGTGCCTGCTGTCAAGGTGTTCCTGGCAGGGGGAATTCCGCTAATACCTCCCTGTCATGGGGAGGCACTAGATGCTACTGCTTTTCCAGTCCCAAACCCGCCTTTTCCCGAGCTGCCCGCACGGGGGAGGGACCGGGGAAGACTCTCGAAGGGCTCCTAGGAAATCCCGGGTGCTGCAGACAGAAGACGGAACCTCCCCACACTCAGAATTCCGGAACACGGCTGACTGTGTGGGGAGGGGGGCCGCCATCCACGCAGCTGCCTGGTGTCACAGGTGTTCCCTGGCAGGGGGAAGTCCGCTAATTACCTCCCTTGTCCATGGGAGGCACAAGATGCTACCTGCTTTTCCAGCCCAACCCCGGCCTTTCCCCGGCAGCCCGCACAGGGAGGGATGGGGGAAGACACTCGAAAGGCTCCTAGGAGAAACCGGTGTGCTGCAGACAGAAGACGGAACCTCCCCACACTCAGAAAATCTGGAACACGTGTGACTGTGTGGGGGGTTTAGGGCCGCACACCACGCAGCTGCCGGTGTCACAGGTGTTCCCGGCAGGGAAATCGCTAAATACCTCCCCTGTCCATGGGGAGGCACTAGATGCTACCTGCTTTTCCAGCCCAAACCCCGTTATTCCCTGGCTGCCCGCACTGGGAGGGACTGGGGAAGACTCTCGAAGGGCTCCTAGGTGATCCCGGGTGCTGCAGACTAAGACAGAACCTCCCCACACTCAGAATTCCGGACACGGCTGACTGTGTGGGGAGGTTCGGGGCCGCCGTCCACGCAGCTGACTGGTGTCACAGGTGTTCCCTGGCAGGGGGAAGACCGCTAATTACCTCCCCTGTCCATGGGGAGGCACTGATGCTACCTGAGTTTCCAGCCCAACCCCCCGCAGTTCCCCGGCTGCCCGCATGGTAGGGACTCGGGAAGACTCTCGAAGGGCTCCTAGGAGATCCGGGTGCTGCAGACAGAGACGGATCCTCCACACACTCAGAATCCGTAACACCGGCTGACTTGTGGGGATGTTCGGGGCCGACCTCCACGAAGCTGCTGGTGTCACAGGTGTTCCCTGGCAGGGGGAAGTCCGCTAATTACCTCCCTGTCCATGGGGAGGCACAAGATTGCTACCTGCTTTTCCAGCCCAACCCCCTCCTTTCCCCGGCAGCCCGCAAAGGGAGGGACTGGGGGGAAGACACATCGAAAAATCTCCTAGGAGAACCCGGGTGATTGCAGACAGAAGACGGAACCTCCCACACTCAGATCGGAACACGGCTGACTGTGTGGGGGAGGTTCGGGGCCGCCCTCCACGCAGCTGCCTGGTGTCACAGTGTTCCCTGGCGGGTGAAGTCCGCTAATTACCTCCCCTGTCCATGGGGAGGCACTGGATGCTACCTGAGTTTCCAGCCCAACCCGCCTTTCCCCGGCAGCCCGCAGTGTGAGGGATTCGGGAAAGACACTCGAAGGGCTCTAGGAGATCCCGGGTGCTGCAGACAGAAGACGGAACCTCCCACACTCAGAATTCCGGAACACGGCTGACTGTGTTGGGGAGGTTCGGGGCCGCCCTCCACGCAGCTGCCTGGTGTCACAGGTGTTCCTGGCAGGGGGAAGTCCGCTAATTACCTCCCTGTCCATGGGGAGGCACAAGAGCTCCTGCTTTTCCAGCCCAACCCCCGCCTTTCCCCGGCAGCCCGCAACAGGAGGGACTCTGGGAAGACACTCGAGGGCTCCTAGGAGATCCCGTGTGCTGCAGACAGAAGACGGAACCCCCCCACACTCAGAATTCCGGAACACGGCTGACGTGTGTGGGAGGTTCGGGGCGCCCTCCACGCAGCGCTGGGTCACAGGTGTTCCTGGCAGGGTGAAGTCCGCTAATTACCTCCCTGTCCATGGGAGGCACTAGATGCTACCTGAGTTTCCAGCCCCAACCCCCGCCTTTCCCCGGCAGCCCGCAGTGTGAGGGATTCGGGGGAAGACACTCGAAGGGCTCCTAGGAGATTCCGGGTGCTGCAGACAGAAGACGGAACCTCCCCCACTCAGAATTGCGGAACACTGGCTGACTGTGTGGGGGAGGTTCGGGCCGCCCTCACGCAGCTGCCTGGTGTCACAGGTGTTCCCTGGCAGGGGGAAGTCCGCTAATTACCTCCCTGTCCATGGGGAGGCACAAGATGCTACCTGCTTTTCCAGCCCAACCCCCTCCTTTCCCGGCAGCCCGCAAAGGGAGGGGACTGGGGAAGACTCGAAAATCTCTAGGAGAACCCGGGTGCTGCAGACAGAAGACGGAACCTCCCCAACTCAGAATTCCGGAACACGGCTGACTGTGTGGGGGAGGTTCGGGGCCGCCCTCCACGCAGCTGCCTGGTGTCACAGGTGTCCCTGGCGGGGAATTCCGCTAATTACCTCCCTTGTCCATGGGGAGGCACAGATGCTACCTGCTTTTCAGCCCAAACCCCCGCCTTTCCCCTGCAGCCCGCACAGGGAGGGACTGGGGGAAGACACTCGAAAGGCTCCTAGGAGAACCCGGTGCTGCAGACAGAAGACGGAACCTCCCACCACTCAGAAATCTGGACACGTGTGACTGCTGGGTGAGGTTTAGGGCCGCACACACGCAGCTGCCTGCTGTCACAGGTGTTCCCTGACGGGGAATCCGCTAATACCTCCCATGTCCATGGGGAGGCACTAGATGCTACCTGCTTTTCCAGTCCAAACCCCGCCTTTCCCTAGCTGCCCGCACGGGGAGGGACTCGGGGAAGACTCTCGAAGGGCTCCTAGGAATCCCGG
>NW_022589436.1:0-3177 GCF_009834535.1 Camelus ferus | reverse complement strand
TCACCTAGCACAAATGGAACGGGTTGCGGAGGAACTTTTACTCTGGTTACTCAGGATGTTTCCTAGTGCCGGTTTGAATTTCCAGCAGTTTTCACTGTAAACCGAGTTGGAGCTAGTACCACCCCACATATATGTAAGGATTGGTGTTGCTGCTGAAAAGAATCTTTGTGTTCCTAACAAGCTAGGTGAAGGACGGCTTCCACAAACACTTATCTCTCAGAACTGAGCAAGTGGAGAGATAATCGTTCATCTAGCACAAAGGGAATGGGTTGCTGGAGAAACTATTACTCTGGTTTCTCAGGCTGTTTCCTAGTGCCGGTTTGAAGTTATTGCAGTTTTCACTGTGAAACAGTGTTGGAGCTAGTACTTCCACATATATATATTTGGAGTGAAGTATGCAACTGAAAAGAATCTTTGTGTTTCAAACAAGCTATGTGAAGGACGCCTTTCACACACCCTTATTTCCAAGAATGAGCATGTGGAGAGACGATCGTTCGCCTAGCACCAAGGGAACGGGTTGCAGGAGAAACTTTTACTCTGGTTTCTCAGGATGTTTCCTAGTGCCGGTTTGATGTTCCTGCAGTTTTCACTGTAAAATCTAGTTGGAACTAGTACCTCCCAATATATATGTAAGAAGTAGGATTTGCAACTGAAAAGAAACTTTGTGTTCCCAACAAGCTAGTTGAAGGACGACTTTCACACACACTTGTCTCTCAGAACTGAGCATGTGGATAGACTTTCGTTCATCTAACAAAAGGGAACGGGTTGAAAGAGAAACTATTACTCTGGTTTCTCAGTCTGTTACCTAGTGCCGGTTTGAAGTTCCTGCAGTTTTCACTGTAAAGTCGTGTTGGAGCTAGTACCTCCCCATATATATGTATGGATTGGAGTTTGCAACTGAAAAGAAACTTGGTTTTCCCAAAAAGCTATGTGAAGTACGGCGTTCACACACACTTATCTCTCAGTACTGAGCATGTGGAGAGATGTTCGTTCAACTAGCACCAAGGGAACGGGTTGCAGGAGAAACTTTTACTCTGGTTTCTCAGTCTGTTTCCTAGTGCCGGTTTCATGTTCCTGCAATTTACATTGTAAAACCGAATTGGAGCTAGTACTTCCCCATATATATGTATGGAGTGGGGTTTGGAAATGAAAAGTAACTTTGTGTTCCCAAAAATCTAGATGAAGTACGGCTTTCACACTCACTTATCTCTCAGAAATGAGCATGTGGATAGACGTTCGTTCATCTAGCACAAAGGGAACGGGTTGCAGGAGTAACTTTTACTCTGGTTTCTCAGTCTGTTTCCTAGTTCCGTTATGAAGTTCCTGCAGTTTTTACTGTAAAACCGAGTTATAGCTTTTACATACCCATATATATTTATGGAGTGGAATTTGCAACTGAAAAGAATCTTGTGTTCCCAACAAGCTAGGTGAAGGACGGCTTTAACTCACATATCTCTCAGAACTGAGTATGTGGAGAGACGTTCGTTCATCTAGCACCAAGGGAACGGGTTGCAGGGGAAACTTTTACTCTTGTTTCTCAGTCTGTTTCCTAGTGCCGGTTTGAAGTTCCTGCAGTTTTCTCTGTAAAACCGGGTTGAAGCTAGTACCTCCCCATATATATGTATGGAGTGGAGTTTGCAACTGAAAAGGAACTTTGTGTTCCCAAAAAAGCTAGGTGAAGACGGCTTTCACACACACTTATCTCTCAGAACTGAGCATGTGGAGAGACGTTCGTTCATCTAGCACGAAGGGAACTGTTTGCAGGGGAAACTTTTACTCTGGTTTCTCAGTCTGTTTCCTAGTGCCTGTTTGAAGTTCCTGCAATTTTCACTGTAAAACCGAGTTGGAGCTAGTACTTACCCTTATATATGTATGGAGTGGAGTTTGCAACTGAAAAGAAACTTTGTGTTCCCAACAAGCTAGGTGAAAGGCGGCGTTCACACACACTTATCTCTCAGAACTGAGCATTTGGAGAGATGTTCGTTCATCTAGTACCAAGGGAACGGGTTGCAGGGGAAACTTTTACTCTGGATTCTCAGTCAATTTCCTACTGCCGGTATGAAGTTCTTGCAATTTACACTGTAAAACCAAGTTGGAGATAGTACCTCCCCATATATAAGTATGGATTGGTTTTACAACTGAAAAGAATCTTTGTGTTCCCAAAAAGCTAGGTGAAGTACGGCTTTCACTCACACTTATCTCTCAGAATGAGCATGTGGAGAGACATTCGTTCATCTAGCACAAAGGGAATGGGTTGCAGGATTAAATTTACTCTGTTTCTCAGTCTGTTTCCTAGTGCCGTTATGAAGTTCCTGCAATTTTCACTGTTAAAACCGAGTTGGAGCTTGTACATCCCCTTATATACGTATGGAGTGGAATTTGCAACTCAAAAGAATCTTGTGTTCCCAACAAGCTAGGTGAAAGTCGGCTTTAACACAATTACTCTCAGAACTGAGAATGTGGAGAGACGTTAGTTCATCTAGCACCAAGGGAACGGCTTGCAGGAGAAACTTTTACTCTTGTTTCTCAGTCTGTTCCTAGTGCCGGTTTGAGTTCCTGCAGTTTTTCACTGTAAAACCGAGTTGGAGCTAGTACCTCCCCATATATATGTATGGATTGGAGTTTGCAACTGAAGAAAACATTGTGTTCCCAACAAGCTAGGTGAAGGACGGCTTTCACACACAATTATCTCTCAGAAATCAGCATGTGGAGAGACGTTCGTTCATCTAGCACCAAGGGAACCGGTTACAGGGAAACTTTTACTCTGGTTTCTCAGTCATTTTCCTAGTGCCGTTTTGAAGTTCCTGCAGTTTTCACTGTAAAACCGAGTTGGAGCTAGTACCTCCCCTCATATATGTAAGGATTGGTGTTTGCTGCTGAAAAGCAACATTGTGTTCCTAACAAGCTAGGTGAAGGACGGCTTTCCCAAACACTTATCTCTCAGAACTGAGCAAGTGGAGAGACGTTCATTCACCTAGCACGACGGGAATGGGTTGCAGGAGAAACTTTTACTCTAGATTCTCAGTCTGTTCCCTACGGCCGGTTTGAAGTTCCTGCATTTTTCTCTGTAAAACCGAGTTGGAGCTAGTACCTCCCCATATATATGAACACATTTGAGTTTGAAACTGAAAAGAAACATTGTGTTCCCAACAAGCTAAGTGAAGGACGGCTTTCACA
>NW_022589435.1:0-3180 GCF_009834535.1 Camelus ferus | reverse complement strand
TTCACACACATTTATGTCTCAGAACTGAGCATTTGGAGATTTGTTTCATTCATCTAGCACAAATGGACGGTTTGCAGGAGATACTTTTTCTCTGGTTTCTCAGTATTCTTCCTAGTGCCGGTTGGAAGTTCCTGTAGTTTTTACGGTAAAACCTAGTTGCAGCTAGTACTTCCCCATATATATGTATGAAGTGGAGTTTGCGACTGAAAATAAACTTTGTGTTCTCTATAAGCAAAGTGAAGAACAGCTTTAACACACAATTATCTCTCAGAACTGAGCATGTGGAGAGACGTTAGTTCATGTAGCACAAAGGGAACGTGTTGCAGTAAAAACTTTTACTCTGGTTCTCAGTCTGTTTCCTAGTGCCGGTTTGAAGATTCTGCAGTTTTTACGGTAAAATTTATTTGGAGCTAGTACTTCCCCTTATATATGTATGGATTGGGGTTTGCAACTGAAAAGAAATTTTGTCTTCCCAAAAAGCTAGGTGAAGGACGGCTTTCACACACACTTACCTCTCAGAACTGAGCATGTGGAGAGACGTTAGTTCATGTAGCACAAAGGGAAAGTGTTGCAGGAAAAACTTTTACTCTGGTTTCTCAGTCTGTTCCTAGAGCCGGATTGATGTTCCTGCACTTTTCACTGTAAAACCGAGTTGAAGCTAGAACCTCCCCTCATATATATGTATGGATTGGAGTTTGCAACTTAAAACAAACTTTGTGTTCCCAACAAGCTAGTTGAAGGACGGCTTTCACACACAAATTTCTCTCAGAACTGCGCATGTGGAGAGACGTTCGTTAATCTAGCACAAAGGAACTTGTTGCAGGAGAAACTTTTACTCTGGTTTCTCAGGTTGTTTCCAAGTGCCGGTTTGTATTTCCTGCAGTTTTCACTGTAAAACCGAGTTGGAGCTAGTACCTCCCCATATATATGTATGGAGTGGAGATTGCAATTGAAAAGAAACTTTGTGTTCCCAACAATCTAGTTGAAGGCGGCTTTCACACACAATTATCTCTCACAACTGAGCATGTAGATAGACGTTTGTTCATCTAGCTCAAACGGAACATGTTGCAGGAAAAAGATTTACTTGGTTCTCTGTGTGTTCTAGTGCCGGTTGAGGTTCCTGCAGTTTCATGTGAAACCGAGTTGGAGCTTGTACCTCCAATATATGTATGGAGTGGAGTTTGCAACTGAAAAGAAACTTTGTGTTTCCAACAAGCTATGTGAAGGGACAGCTTCACACAAAAGCTTATCCCTCAGAACGTGCATAGGTGAGACATCGTTCTTAGCACAAAGGGAAAGGGTTGCAGGAGAAACTATTACTTCTGGATTTCTCAGTTGTTTCCTAATGTGGTATGATGTTCCTGAAATTACACTGTAAAACAGAGTTAGAGTCGTATCTCCCATATCTATGTATGGAGTGGATTTTGCAACTGAAATGAAACTTTTTGGTCCCAACAATCTAGGTGAGGACGGCTTCACACACAATCTCCAGAATGAGCATGAGGAGGAGACTTCGTTCACTAGCACTAAAGGAACGGATTACAGGAGAAACTTTTACTGGTTCTCAGTGTGTTTCTAGTGCCTGTAGAAGTTCCTGCAATTTTCACTGTAAAAACGATTGAGGTGTACCTCCCCAGATAATATTTATGGAGTTGGGTTTCCACCGAAAAGAAACTATGTGTTCCCATCAATCTTGTGAAGGACGGCTTTCGAACACACTATCTCTCAGAACTGAGCATGTGGAGAGACGTGTTCATCTAACATAAATGGAACGGTTTGCAGGAAATAATAATTCTCTGGTTTCTCAGTCTGTTTCCTAGTGCCGGACTGAAGTTCCTGCAATTTTCACTTTAAAACCGAGTTTTAGCTAGAACTTCCCCTTATATATGTATGGACTGGTGTTTGCAAATTAAAAGAAACTTTGTGTTCCCAACAAGCTAGGTGAACGACGGGTTTCAAACACACTGATTTCTCAGAACTGAGCATATGGAGAGCCGTTCGTTCATGTAGCACAAAGGGAACGGGTTGTAGGGAAACTCTTACTCTGGTTTCTCAGTGTGTTTCCTACTGCCGGTTTGAAGTTCCTGTAGTTATTACTGTAAAACCTACTTGGAGTTAGTACCTCCCCATATATATGGATGGAGTGGAGTTTGCACTGAAAAAACAATCTTGTGTTCCCAACAACCTAGGTGAAGGACGGCTTTCACCACAATTATCTCTAGAACTAACATGTGGAGAGATATTCGTTCATCTGCACAAAAGGAACGGGTTGCAGTAGAAACATTTACTCTGGTTTTCTTTCGTTTCCTAGTGCTGTGTTTGAATTTCTTGCAGTTTTCACAGTAAAACAGAGTTGGATCTAGTACCTCCCCATATATATGTATGGAGTGGAGTTTGCACCTGAAAAGAATCTTTGTGGTCACAACAAGCTAGGTGAAGGACGGCTTTCACACACACTTAAATCTCAGAACTGAACATGTCTAGAAATTTTCGTTCATCTAGCACAAAAAGTACGGGTTGCAAGAGAAACATTTACTCTTGTTTCTCTTTCTGTTTCCTAGTGCCGGTTTGAAGTTCCTGCAGTTTTCACAGTAATACAGAGTTGGATCTAGTACCTCCCCATATATATGTATGGAGTGGAGTTTGCAAATGAAAATAAATTTTGTGTTCCCAACAAGCTAGGTGAAGTACGGCTTTCACACAAAATTATGTCTAAGAAATGAGCATGTGGAGAGATGTTCGTTCATCTAGCACAACGTGAACGGGTTGCAGGAGAAATTATACACTGGTTTCTCACTCTGTTGCCCAGTGCCGGTTTGAATTTCCTGCAGTTTTCACTGTAAAACAGATTTGGAGTTAGTTCCTCCCCATATATATTTATGGATTGGAATTTGCAATGAAAAGGAAACTTGGTGTTCCCAAACAATCTAGGTGAAGTGCGGCTTCACACACACATTTCCCTCAGAAATGAGCATGTGGAGAGAGTTCGTTCATCTAGCACAAAGGGAACGGTTTGCAGGAGAAAATTTTACTCTGGTTTCTCAGTCTGTTTCAAAGTGCCGGTGTGAAATTCCTGCAGTATTCACTTAAAACCGAGTGGATCTAGTACCTCCCCATATATATGTATGGAGTGGAGTTTCAAATTAAAATAAATTTTGTGTTCCCAACAAACTAGGTTAA
>NW_022589434.1:0-3181 GCF_009834535.1 Camelus ferus | reverse complement strand
GCAACTGAAAGAATCTTTGTGTTCCCTACAAGTAGGTGAAGGACGGGTTTTCACACCACTTTTCTCAGAACTGAGCATGTGGAGAGACGTTCGTTCATCTCGCACAAAGGACGGGTTGCAGGAATACTGTTACCCTGGATTATCAGTCTGTTCCTTGTGCTGGATTGAAGTTACTGCAGTTTCCCTGAAAAACAGGGTTGGAGCTGCGTATCTTCCCCATATAATTTATGGAGTGGAGTTGCAACTGAAAAGAAACTTTGTGATCCCAACAAGCTAGGTGAAGGAAGGCTTTCACACACACTTATCTACAGAACTGAGAATGGGAGAGACTCATTCATCTAGCACAATGGGAACGGGTTGAAGGAAAATCTTATACTCTGGGTTTCTCAGTCTGTTTCCTAGTGCCGGTTTGAAGTCCTGCAGTTTCACTGTAAAACCGGGTTGGAGCTCGTACCTCCCCATATATTATTTATGGAGTGGAGTTTGCAACTGAAAAGAAACTTTGTGATTCCAACAAGCTAGGTGAAGTTCGGCTTTCACAAACCACTTATGTATCAGAACTGAGCATGTGGAGAGACGTTCGTTCATCTAGCACAAACAGAACGGGTTGAAGCATAATTTTTTACTCTGGTTTCTCAGTTTGTTTCCTAGTGCCGGTTTGAAATTTCTGCAATTTTCACTGTAAAACCGAGTTGGGGTCGTACCTCCCCATATATATGTATGGACTGGAGATTGCAACTGAAAAGAAACTTTGTGTTCCCTACAAGCTAGGTGAAGGACGGGTTTCACACACACTTATTTCTCAGAACTGCGATGTGGAGAGACGTTCGTTCATGTCGCACAAAAGTAACGGGTTGCAGGAAATACTTTTACCTGGATTATCAGTCTGTTCCTGGGCTGGATTGAAGTTACTGCAGTTTTCCCTGAAAACCGGGTTGGGCTCGTATCTCCCCATATCTATTTAAGGAGTGGAGTTTGCAACTGAAAAGAAACTTTGTGATCCCACAAGCTAGGTGAAGGACGCTTTCACACACACTTATCTATCAGAACTTAGAATGTGGAGAGACGTTCGTTCCATTCATCTCAGCACAATGGGAACGGGTTGAAGGAAAATCTTATACTCTGGTTTCTCAGTCTGTTTCCTAGTGCCGGTTTGAAGTTCCGGCAGTTTTCACTGTAAACCGGGTGGAGCTCGTACCTCCCCATAATATTTATGGAGTGGAGTTTGCAACTGAAAAGAAACTTTGTGATTCCAACAAGCTAGGTGAATGACGGCTTTCACACACACTTATCTCTCTCAAGTGAGCATGTGGAGAGACGTTCGTTTCATCTAGCACAAATGGAACGGTTTTGCAGGAGAACTTTTACTGTGGTTTCTCAGTCTGTTTCCTATGCCGGTTTGAACTTCCTGCAGTTTTCACTGTAAACGTGTTGGAGCTAGTACCGTCCCCATATATATTATGGATTGGAGTTTGCAACTGAAAACAAGTTTGTGTTCCACAACAAGCAAGTTGAAGGACGGCTTTCACACCACACCTATCTCTAGATTTGAAGGCATGTGGAGAGACGTCGTTCATCTAGCACAAAGGGAACGGGTTTTAGGAAAACTTTTACTCTGGTTCTCAGTCTGTTTCTTAGTGCCGGTTTGAAGTTCCTGCAGTTTTCACTGTAAAATCGAGTTGGAGCTCGTACCTCCCCATATATGTGTATGGAGTGGAGTTTGCAAGTGAAAACAAACTATGTGTTCCCAACAAGCTAGGTGAAGGACTGCCTTCACACACACTTATCCCTCAGAACAGAGCATGTGAATAGACGTTCGTTCATCTAGCACAAACGGGACGGTATGCAGGAGAAACTTTTACTCTGGTTTCTCAGTCTGTTTCCTAGTGCCGGTTTGAAGTTCCTGCAGTTTTCACTGTAAAACCGAGTTGGTGCTAGTACCTCCCAATATATATGTAAGAAGTGGAGTTTGCATGTGAAATGAAACTTTGTGTTCCCAACAAGCTAGGTGAAGGACGGCTTTCACACACACTTATCTCTCAGAACTGAGCATGTGGAGAGACGTTCTTTCATTTAGCAAAAAAAGGAATGGGTTGCAGGAGAAACTTTTACTCTGGTTTCTCAGTCTGTTTCCTAGTGCCGGTTTCAAGTTTCTGCAGTTGTCACTGTAAAACCGAGATGGAGCTAGTACCTCCCCATATATATGTAAGGCGTGGAGTTTGCAACTGAAAAGAAATTTGTGTTCCCAACAAGCTAGCTGAATGACGGCTATCACACACACTTATCACTCAGAACTGAGCATGTGGAGAGACGATCGTTCATCTAGCACAAACAGAACGGGTTGAAGGATCATCTTTTACTCTGGTTTCTCAGTCTGTTTCCTAATGCCGGTTTCAAGTTACTGCAGTTTTCACTGTAAAAGAGAATTGGCGCTCGTTCCTCCCCATATATATGTATGGAGTGGAGTTTGCAACTGAAAAGAAACTTTGTGTTCCCAACAAGCTATGTGAAGGACGGCTTTCACACATACCTATCTCTCAGAACTGAGCATGTGGAGAGAAGTTCGTTCATTTAGCTCAAAAGAACGGGTTGCAGGAGAAACTTTTACTCTGATTTCTCAGTCTGTTTCCTATTGCCTGTTTGTATTTCCTGCAGTTTTCACTGTAAAATAGTGTTGGAACTAGTACCTCCCCATATATATGTATGGAGTGGTGTTAGCAACTGAAAAGAAAGTTTGTGTTCCAAAATAGCTAGGTGAAGGACGGCTTTCACACACACTTATCTCTCAGAACTGAGCATGTGGAGAGAAGTTCGTTCATCTAGCACAAGGAACGGTTGCAGGAGAAAATTTTACTCTGGTATCTCTGTCTGTTTTCCTAGTGCCGGTTTGAAATTCTGCAATGTTCACTGTAAAACCGAGTTGGGGTCGTACCTCCCCATATATATTATGGACTGAGATTGCAACTGAAAGAACTTTGTGTTCCCTACAAGCTAGGTGAAGGAAGGGTTTCACACACTTATTTCTCAGAACTGAGCATGTGGAGAGACGTTCGTTCATCTCGCACAAAACGGAAGGGTTTGCAGGAAATACATTTACCCTGGATTATCAGTCTGTTTCCTTTGTGCTGGATTGAAGTTACTGCAGTTTTCCCTGTAAAACCGGGTTGGAGCTCCGTATCTC
>NW_022589433.1:0-3185 GCF_009834535.1 Camelus ferus | reverse complement strand
TCCAAACCACCACTAGGAAAAACAGACTGGAACCAGAGTAAAAGTTCTCCTGCAACCCGTTTCTTTCGTGCTAGATGAACGAACGTCTCTCCACATGCTCACTTCTGAGAAATAATTGTGTGTGAAAGCCGTCTTCACCTAGATTGTTGGGAACACAAAGTTTCTTTTCAGTTGTAAAATCCACTCCATACATATATATGGGGAGGTTCGAGCTCCAACTCGGATTTACTGTGGAAACTGCAGGAACTTCAAACTGGCACTAATAAACAGACTGAGAATCCAGAGTAAAGGATTCTCCTGCAACCCGTTCTTTTGTGCTAGATGAACGAACGTCTCTCCACATGCTCAGTTCTGAGAGATGTGTGTGTGAAAGCTGTCCTTCACCTAGCTTGTTGGGAATACAAATTTTCTTTTCAGTTGCAAACTCCACTCCATTTATTTATATTGGTGAGGTACGAGCCCCAAACTCGGTTTTACAGTGAAAACTGCAGGAACATCAAACCGGCACTAGGAAACATACTGAGAAACCAGAGTAAAAGTTTCCCCCGCAAACCGTTCTCTTTGTGCTAGATGAACGAACGTCTCTCCACATGCTCAGTTCTGAGAGATGTGTGTGTGAAATCTGTCCTTCACCTACCTTGTTGGGAACACAAAGTTTCTTTTCAGTTGCAAACTCCACACGATATATATATATGGGGAGTTACTAGCTCCAACGCGGTTTTACAGTGAAAATTGTAGGAACTTGAAACCGGCACTAGGAAACAGACTGAGATACCACAGTAAATGTTTCTCCTGCAACCTGTTCCCTTTGTGCTAGATGAACGAACTTCTCTCCACATGCTCAGTTCTGAGAGAAAAGTTTGTGTGAAAGCCGTCCTTCACCTAGCTTGTTGGGAACACAAAGATTCTTTTCAGTTGCAATCTCCACTCCATACATATATATGGGGAGGTATGAGCTCCAATTCTGTATTACAGTGAAAACTGCAGGAACTTCAAACCGGCACTAAGAAACAGACAGAGATACCAGAGTAAAAGTTTCTCCTGCAACCCGTTCCCTTGGTGCTAGATGAACGAACGTCTCTCCACATGCTCACTTCTGAGAGATAAGTGTGTGTGAAATCCGTCCTTCACCAAGCTTGTTGGGAACACAAAGTTTCTTTTCAGGTGCAAATTCCACTCCATACATATATATGGGTAGGTTCGAGCTCCAACTCGGTTTTACAGTGAAAACTGCAGGAACTTCAAACCGGCACTAGGAAACAGACTGAGATACCAGAGTAAATGTTTCTCCTGCAACCCGTTCCCTTGGTGCTAGATGAACGAACGTCTCTCCACATGCTCAGTTCTGAGAGATATGTGTGTGTGAAAGCCTTCCTTCACCTAGCTTGTTGGGAACACAAAGTTTCTTTTCACTAGCAAACTACACTCCATATATATATATGGGGAAGTACTAGCTCCAACACTGTTTTACAGTGAAAACTGCAGGAACTTCAAACCGGCACTAGGAAACAGACTGAGAAACCAGAGTAAAAGGTTCTCCTGCAACACGTTCCTTTGTTCTAGATGAACGAACGTCTCTCCAAATGCTCAATTCTGAGAGATGTGTGTGTGAAAGATGTCCTTCACCTAGCTTGTTGGGAACACAAAGTTTCTTTTCAGTTGCAAACTCCACTCCATACATATATATGGGGAGTTACTAGATCCAACTCGGTTTACAGTGAAAACTGCAGGAACTTCAAACCGGCACTAGGAAAACAGACTGAGAATCCAGTGTAAAAGTTTCCCCTGCAAACCGTTGTCTATGTGCTAGATGAACGAACGTCCCTCCACATGCTCAGTTCTGAGAGTTGTGTGTGTGAAAGCTGTCCTTCACCTAGCTTGTTGGGAACACAAGGTATCTTTTCAGATGCAAACTCCAATCCATACATATATACGGGGAGGTACGAGCTCCAACACGGTTTTACAGTGAAAACTGCAGTAACTTGAAACCGGCATTAGGAAACAGACTGAGAGACCAGAGTAAAAGATTATCTTGCAACCGGTTCCCTTTGTGCTAGATGAACGAACGTCTCTCCACATGCTCAGTTCTGAGAGATAAGTGTGTGTGAAAGCCGTCCTTCACCTAGCTTGATGGGATCACAATGTTTCTTTTCAGTTGCAAACTCCACTCCATAATTATATATGGGGAGGTACGAGCTCCAAACCTGCTTTACAGTGAAAACTGCAGTAACTTCAAACCAGCACTAGGAAACATACTGAGAATCCAGGGTAAAAGTTTCTCCTGCAACCCGTTCCTTTGTGCTAGATGAACGAACGTCCCTCCACATGCTCACTTCTGAGAGATAAGTGTGTGTGAAAGCCGTCCTTCACCTAGCTTGTTGGGAACACAAAGTTTCTTTTCAGTTGCAAACTCCACTCAATACATATATATGGGGAGGTACGAGCTCCAACTCGGTTTTACAGTGAAAACTGCAGTAACTTGAAACCAGCATTAGGAAACAGACTGAGAAACCAGCGTAAAAGATTATACTTCAACCCGTTCTGTTTGTGCTAGATGAACGAACGTCTCTCCACATGCTCACTTCTGAGAGAAAAGTGTGTGTGAAAGCCGTCTTCACCTAGCTTGTTGGGAACACAAAGTTTCTTTTCATTTGCAAAATCCACTCCATACATATATATGGGGAGGTACGAGCTCCAACTCGGTTTTACATTGAAAACTGCAGGAAGTTCAAACCGGCACTAGGAAACAGACTGAGAATCCAGGGTAAACGTTTTTCCTGCAACCCGTTCCTTTTGTTCTAGATGAACGAACGTCTCTCCACATGCTCATTTCTGAGAGATAAGTGTGTGTGAAACCGGTCCTTCACCTAGCTTGTTGGGAGCACAAAGTTTCTTTTCAGTTGCAAATTCCACTCCATACATATATATGGGGAGGAACGACCTCCAATTCTGTTTTACAGTGAATACTGCAGGAACTTCAAACCGGCACTAGGAAACAGACAGAGATACCAGAGTAAAAGTTTCTCCTGCAAACCGTCCCCTTTGTGCTAGATGAACGAACGTCTCTCCACATGCTCACTTCTGAGAGATAATTGTGTGTGAAAGTCGTCCTTCACCTAGCTTGTTGGGAACACAAAGATTCTTTTCAGTTGCAAACTCCACTCCATACATATATATGGGGAGGT
>NW_022589432.1:0-3190 GCF_009834535.1 Camelus ferus | reverse complement strand
GCTAGGTTAAGCACGGCTTTCACACACACTTACCTCTCAGAACAGAACATGTGGAGAGAAGTTCGTTCATCTAGCACTAAGGATGATATGCACGTGAAACTTTTACTCTGGTTTCTCAGTCTGTTTCCTAGTGCTTGTTTTAATTTCCTGCAGTTTTCACTGTAAAACCGAGTTGAAGCTAGTACCTGCCCATATATATGTATGGAGTGGAGTTGCAACTGAAAAGGAACTTTGTGTTCCCAGCAAGCTACGTTAAGCACGGCTTTTCACACACACTTACCTGTCAGAACAGAACATGTGGAGAGACTTTCGTTCATCTATCACAAATGGAACGGTTTTTCAGGAGAACTTTTACTCTGGTTTTCTCAGTCTGTTTCCTAGTGCCGGTTTGAAGTTCCTGCAGTTTTCACTGTAAAACCGAGTTGGAGCTATTACCTCCCCATATATATGTATGGAGTGGAGTTTTGCAACGGAAAAGAAAATATGTGTTCCCAAAAATCTAGGTGAATTACGGCTTTCACACAAACTTATCTCTCAGAAAGTGCATGTGGAGAGACGTTTGTTTATCTAGCACCATTGAAAGGGTTGCAGGAGAAATTTTACTCTGGATTCTCAGTCTGTTTCCTAGTGGCGGTTTGAAGTTCCTGCATTTTCACTGTAAAAGAGTTGGAGCTTGTACCTCCCCATATATATTTATGGAGTGGAGTTTGCAACTGAAAAGAAACTTTGTGTTCCCAACAAGTAGGTGAAGGTCGGCTTTCACACACACTTATCTCTCAGAACTGAGTATTTGGAGAGACGTTCGTTCAACTAGCACCAAAGGAACGGTTTCTAATTGAAACTTGTACACTGGTTTCTCAGACTGTTTCCTAGTGCTGGTTTGAAGTTCCAGCATTTTTCACTGTAAAATGGAGTTGTAGCTAGTACCTCCCCATATATATGTATGGAGCGGAGTTGGCAACTGAAAAGAAACTTTGTGATCCCAACAAGCTAGGTGAAGTACGGATTTCACACACAATTATCTCTCAGATCTGAGCATGTGGAGAGACGTTCGTTCATCTAGCACCAAGGGAACGGGTTGCAGTAGAAACTTTGTCTCTGGTTTCTCAGTCTGTTTCCTAGTGCCGGTTAGAAGTATCTGCAGTTTTCACTGTAAAATCGTATTGGAGATTGTACCTCCCCATATATATATATGGAGTGGAGTTTGCAACTGAAAAGAATCTTTGTGTTCCCATCAAGCTAGGTGAAGGATGGCTTTCACACACACTTATCTCTCAGATCTGAGCATGTGAAGAGATATTCGTTCATCTAGAACCAAGGGAACGGGTTGCAGGAGAAACTTTTCTCTGGTTTCTCAGTCTGTTTCCTAGTGCCGGTATGAAGTTCCTGCATTTTTCACTGTAAAACGGAGTTGGAGCAAGTACCTCATCATATATATGTATGGAGTGGAGTTTGCAACTGAAAAGAAACTTTGTGTTCCCAACAACCAAGGTGAAGGACGGATTTCACACACACTTATCTCTCAGAACTGAGCATGTGGGGAGACGTTCGTCATCTAGTACCAAGGGAACGGGTTGCAGGAGAAACTTTTCTCTGGTTTCTCAGTCTGTTTCCTAGTGCCGGTATGAAGTTCCTGCAGTTTTCACTGTAAAACGGAGTTGGAGCTAGTACCTCACCGTATATATTTATGGAGTGGAGTTTGCAACTGAAAAGAAACTTTGTGATCCCAACATGTTAGGTGAAGGACGGCTTTCACACACACTTATCTCTCAGAACTGAGCATTTGGAGAGACGTTCGTTCATCTAGCACCAAGGAAACGGTCTGCAGGAGAAATTTTACTCTGGTTTCTCAGTCTGTATCCTAGTGCTGGTTTGAAATTCCTACAGGATTCACTGTAAAACGGATTTGGAGCTAGTACCTCCCCATATATATGTATGGAGTGGAGTTTGCAACTGAAAACAAACTTTGTGTTCCCAACAAGATTAGTGAAGAACGGCTTTCACACACACTTATCTCTCAGAACTGAGCATGTGGAGAGACGTTCGTTCATCTGGCACTAATAGAACGGGTTGAAGGAGAAACTTTTACTCTGGTTTCTCAGTCTTTTTCCTAGTGCCGTTTTGAAGTTCCTGCAGTTATCACTGTAAAACCGATTTGGAGCTAGTACCTCCCCATATATATGTATGGAGTGGAGTTTGCAATGAAAATAAACTTTGTGTTCCCAGCAAGCTAGGTTAAGCACGGCTTTCACACACACTTACCTCTCAGAACAGAACATGTGGAGAGAAGTTCGTTCATCTAGCACTAAGGGAATGATATGCACGTGAAACTTTTACTCTGGTTTCTCAGTCTGTTTCCTAGTGCTTGTTTTAATTTCCTGCAGTTTTCACTGTAAAACCGAGTTGAAGCTAGTACCTGCCCATATATATGTATGGAGTGGAGTTTGCAACTGAAAAGGAACTTTGTGTTCCCAGCAAGCTACGTTAAGCACGGCTTTCACACACACTTACCTGTCAGAACAGAACATGTGGAGAGACTTTCGTTCATCTATCACAAATGGAACGGTTTTCAGGAGAAACTTTTACTCTGGTTTCTCAGTCTGTTTCCTAGTGCCGGTTTGAAGTTCCTGCAGTTTTCACTGTAAAACCGAGTTGGAGCTATTACCTCCCCATATATATGTATGGAGTGGAGTTTGCAACGGAAAAGAAAATATGTGTTCCCAAAAATCTAGGTGAATTACGGCTTTCACACAAACTTATCTCTCAGAAATGTGCATGTGGAGAGACGTTTGTTTATCTAGCACCCATTGAAAGGGTTGCAGGAGAAATTTTACTCTGGATTCTCAGTCTGTTTCCTAGTGGCGGTTTGAAGTTCCTGCATTTTCACTGTAAAAGAGTTGGAGCTTGTACCTCCCCATATATATTTATGGAGTGGAGTTTGCAACTGAAAAGAAACTTTGTGTTCCCAACAAGTAGGTGAAGGTCGGCTTTCACACACACTTATCTCTCAGAACTGAGTATTGGAGAGACGTTCGTTCAACTAGCACCAAAGGAAGGTTTCTAATTGAAACTTGTACACTGGTTCTCAGACTGTTTCCTAGTGCTGGTTTGAAGTTCCAGCATTTTCACTGTAAAATGGAGTTGTAGCTAGTACCTCCCCATATATATGTATGGAGCGGAGTTGGCAACT
>NW_022589431.1:0-3204 GCF_009834535.1 Camelus ferus | reverse complement strand
ATGGGGTGTTACCGGCTCCAACTCAGTTTTCCACTAAAAACTGCAGGAACTTCAATCCGGCACTAGGAAACAGAATGAGAAACAAGAGTGAAATTTACCTGCATACTCTTCCCTAATTGCTAGATGAAGGAAACTCTCTCCACTTGCTCAGTTCTGAGATATAAATGTTTTTGAAAGGAGAATTTCCCAAGCTAGTTGGGAACACAAAGTTTCTTTCAGTAGCAAAACTACCTCCATATATGTATATGGAGAGGTACAAACTCCAAATCGGTTTTACAGTGAAAACTCAGGGAAATTCAAATCGGCTCTAGGAAACAGACTTAGAAACCAGAATATAAGAACCCCCTGCAATCCATTCACTTTTTGCTAGATGAACGAACGTCTCTCCACATTCTAAAATGGGAGAGATAAATGTGTTTGAATGTCTTCCTTCAATTATCTTGTTGGGAACACTAAGATCCTTTTCAGTTGCAAACTACGCAACATAAAACTATATGAGGATTTACTAGGTGAAACTCACTTTACCCTGAAAACAGCAGGAAATTCATACAAACTAGCAAATAGTCTGTGAAACCAGAGTAAAGTTGTCTCATAATAAACGTCCCCCTTTTGCTACATTAGTGAATGTCTCTCCACATGCAACGCCACTGAGTGATAACTTCTATGACAGCCATACTTTACTTAGCTTGTTGGGAAGATGAAGCTTCTTTTAAGTTGCAAACTACAATCCATCATTTATATGGGAAGTATTACTTCCAACTCTGTTTTCCAGGGTTAACTGCAGGTAGTTAAATCCAGCACTAGGAAACAGACTGAGAAACCAGAGAAAACGTTCCCAATGCAATCAGCTCCCTTTGTGCTGGATGAAAGATCCGCTCCCACATGCTCAGTTCTGAGAGAAAAGTGTGTGAAATACGTTCTTCACTAAGCTTGTTGGGAACACAAAGTTACTTTTCAGTTGCTAAACAACACCCGTACATATATAATGGGAGGTACTAGTTCCAACTCAGTTTACCAGTGAAAACTGCAGGAACATCAACCCAGCACTACGAATCAGACGTAGAAACCAGAGTGAAATTTCTCCTTCATCCCATTCCTTTTGAGCTAAATGAAGGAAATTCCCTCCACATGTTCATTTCTGAAGGATAAATGTCTTCGAAAGCCATCCTCCACCTACATTGTTGGGAAAACATAGATTCTTTTGAGTTACAAATAACTATCCTTACATATATGAGGGGAGATACTAGTTCCAAATCGGCTTTCAAGTGAAAAATGCAGGAAATTCAACACGGCACTGGGAAAAAGTCTGAGAAACCAGAGTGAAATTTCTCCTGCAAACTTTTCACTTTGTGCTACATGAAGGAAAGTCTCTCCACATGCTCATTTCTGAGGGATAAATGACTTTGAAACCCGTCCTTCACCTAGCTTCTTGGAAATAAAAGGTTCTTTTGAGTTACTAAATATTCTCCCAACAAATATGATGGGAGATAATAGCTCCAAATTGGTTATCCAGAGAAAACTGCAGGAATTTCTAAGTGGCTCTATGAAACACACTGAGAATCCAGAGTAAAAGTTTCCCCTGCAAAGCGATCAAATTTTGCTAGATGAACGAAATTCTCTTCACATGCTCAGTTCTGAGGGATAAATGTGTTTGAAAGCCTTCCTTCACCTAGCTTGTTAGGAACACAAAGTTTCTCTTCTGTTGGAAACAGCAGTCCATACATTTATATGTGGAAGTACTAGATTCAACTCTGTTTTCCACAGAAACCTGCAGGAAATTCATACCAGCTCTAGGAAACTGACTGAGAAACCAGAGTGAAATTTCTCCTGCAAACTGTCCCTATTTGCTAGATGAAGGAAACTCTCTCCACTTGCTCAGATCTAAGGTATACTTGTGTTTGGAAGCAGTCCTTCACCTTGCTGTATGGGAACACAGACTTTCTTATCAGTAGCACACTACACTCCAATCTTATATACAGGGATGCAGAGTTCCAACTCGGTTTTCCTGTAAAAACTGCAGGAATTTAAAATCGGCTCTATGAATCAACTGTAAACCAAAGTAAATGTGTCCCCCGCAAAAAAAATTGCTTTAGCCTAATGAGCAAAAATCTGACTATATGCACAGTTCTGAGAGATAAGTGTGTTCAAAGCATTCCTTCACCTAGTTTGTTGGGAACACACAGTTTCTTTTCAGTTGCAATCTTCTCACCTTACATATACAAAGGGAAGTACAAGCTCCAAATCTGTTTTCCAGTGATAACTGCAGGAATTTCATACCGGCACTAGGAACAGATATAGAAACCAGAGTGAAATTCCTCCTGCAACATGTTCCCTTGTGCTAGATGAACGAAAGTCTCTCTACAAACTCAGTTCTGTTATGTAACTGTGTGTGAAAACTGTCATTCAATTATACTGTGGGAACAAGATGATCCTTTTCAGTTGCAATCTGAATTCCATATATAGATAGAGAGTGTCTATTTCCAAATCGTTTTCCAGTGAAAACTGGAAATCAAATTCAAATGGAACTAGGAAGCACACTGAGAATCGAGAGGAAAACTTTACCTTGCCATGCGATCACGTTTACATAGATGAACGAAATTCCCTCCACATGCTCATTTCTGAGAGTTAATTTTTTTTGAAAGCCGTCCTTCACCTAGCTTCTTGGGAACACAAAGTTCCTTTTCTGTTGCAAAAAGCACTCCATAAATACAGATGGGTTGTTATTAGTTCCAACTCTGTTTTCCACTAAAAACTGCAGGAACTTCAATCTGGCATTAGGAAACAGACTGAGAAACTAGAGTGAAATTTATCCTGCAAACTCTTCCCTATTTGTTTGATGAAGGAAACTCTCTACGCTTGGTCAGGTCTGAGTTATAAATGTTTTTGAAAGGAGTCCTTCCCAAGCTTGTTGGGAACACAAAGTTTCTTTCAGTTGCAAAATAAACTCCATATATGTATATGGAGAGGTACAATCTCCAAATCAGTTTTACAGTGAAAACTCAATGAAATTCAAATCGGCTCTTGGAAACAAACTTAAAAACCAGAATATAAGTTCCACCTGGAAACCATTTGCTTTGTGATAGATGAATGAACGTCTCTCCACATTCTAAAATGTGAGAGATAAATGTGTTTGAATGTCTTCCTTCAATTATCTTGTTGGGAATACTAAGATCCTTTTCAGTTGCTAATTACGTAACATAAAAC
>NW_022589430.1:0-3207 GCF_009834535.1 Camelus ferus | reverse complement strand
CAGACTGAGAAAACAAAGTAAAAGTTTTCTCCTGCAACCTGTTCCTGGTGCTAGATGAACGAACGTCTATCCACAAGCTCAGTTCTGCGAGAAAAGTGTGTGTGAAATCCGTCCTCAGCTAGATTGTTGGGAACGACAAAGTTTCTTTTCAGTGCAACTACACTCCATACATATATGGGGAAGTAACTAGCTCCAATCCGGTTACGTGAAAACTGCAGGAACATCAAACCGGCACTAGGATACAGACGAGAAACCGAGTAAAGTTTCTCCTGCAACCCGTTCCCTTTATGCTAGATGAACGAACGTCTCTCCACATGCTCATTTCAGAGAGATAAGTGTGTGTGGAAGCCGTCTTTCAGCTAGCTTGTTTGGAACAAAGTTTATTTTCAGTTGCAAACTCCACTCCATACTATATAGGGAAGTACTATTCCACTCGGTTTTACCAGTGAAAACTGCATGAACTTCAAACCGGCAGGAGGAAAAAAACTGAGAAACCAGAGTCAAAGTTCCCCTGCAACCCGTTCCCTTGGTGCTAGATGAAACGAACGCTCTCCACATGCTCAGTTCTGCTGAAAGTTTGTGTGAAAGCTTCTTTTCAGCTTGCTTGTTGGGAATACAAAGTTCTTTCAGTGCATACTCCACTCCATACATACACATGGGGGAGGTAACTAGTTCCAACTCGGTTTTACAGTGAAAACTGCAGGAAATTCCAACCGGCACTAGGAAACAGACGGAGATACCAGAGTAAAGTTTCTCCTCAACCCGTTCCCTTGGTAATAACGAACATCTCTCCACATCTCATTCTGAGAACAAGTGTGTGTGAACCGTACTTCACCTAGCTTGTTGGGAACAAAATTACTTTTCAGGTGCAATCTCCACCCATACATATATAAGGGGGAGTTACTAATAAAACTCGTTTTCACAGTGAGACTGCAGGAACTTCAAACCGGCACTAGGAAACAGACTGAGAAACCAGAGTAAAGTTTCTCCTGCAACAACAAGTCCTTGGTGCTAGAATGAACGAACGTCTATCCAACACGGTCAGTTCTGAGAGATAAGTTTGGTGTGAAGCCGTCTGCACCTAGTTTGAAAGGAACACAAAGTTTCTTTTCAGTTGCAAACTCCACTCCATACATATATTGGGGACATACTAGCTCCAACTCGGTTTTACAGTGAAACTGCAGGAATATCAAACAGGCACTAGGATACAGACTGAGAACCAGAGTAAATGTTTCTCCTGCAAACCCGTTCCCTTGGTGCTAGATGACGAACATCTCTCCACATGCTCAGTTCTGATTGATAAGTGTTGTGGGAAAGCCGTCGTTCAGCTAGCTTGTTGGGAATACAAAGTTTTCTTTTCAGGTGCAAACTCCACTCCATTCATACACATGGGGAGGTAACTAGTTCCACTCGGTTTTCAGTGAAAACTGCATAAATTTCCAACCGGCACTAGGAAACAGACTGAGAAAAACAGAGTAAAGTTTCTCCTGCAACCCGTTCCCTTGGTGCTAGATGAACGAACGTCTCTCCACATGCTCAGTTCTGAGAGATAAGTGTGTGTGAAAGACTTCATCAGCTAGCTCTTTGGAACACAAAGTTTTTTTCAGTTGCAAACTCCACTCCATATATATATGTGGAGGTACTAGTTCCACTCGGTTTTAAAGTGAAAACTGCAGGAACTTCCAACGGCACAGGAAACAGACCTGAGAAACCAGAGTAAAAGTTCTCCTGCTACCCATTCCCTTGGTGCTAGATGAACGAACATCTCTCCACATTTCAGTTCTGAGAGACAAGTGTGTGTGAAAGCCGTACTTCACTAGCTTGGTGGAACACAACGTTTCTTTTCAGGTGCAATCTCCACTCCATACATAGATAAGGGGATTACAGCTAAAACTCGTTATCACAGTGAGAACGCAGGATCTTCAAACCGGCACTAGGAACAGACTGAGAAACCAGAGTAAAAGTTTCTCCGCAAACACGTGTCCTTGGTGCTAGATGAACGAACGTCTATCCACACGGTCAGTTCTGAGAGATAAGTGTGTGTGAAAGCCGTCCTGCCCTAGCTTGTTTGGAACACAAAGTTTCTTTTCATGCAAACTCCACCCATATATTATATTTGGAGGTACTAGTTCAACTCAGTTTTACAGTGAAACTGCAGAACTTCCAACCGGCACTAGGAAACAGACGAGAAACAGAGTAAAAGTTTTCTCCTGCAACCCGTTCCCTTGGTGCTAGATGAACGAACATCTCTCCACATGTTCAGTTCTGAAGAGACAAGTTTTGTGTGAAAGCCGTACTTCACCTAGCTTCTTGGGAACACAAAGTTTTTTTTCAGGTGCATCTACACTCCATACATATTATGGGGAAGTACTAGCTCCAACTCGTTTTTACAGTGAAAACTTCAGGACATCAAACCGGCACTTGGATACAGACTGAGAAACCAGGGTATAGTTTCTCCTGCAACCCGTTCCCTTTATACTAGATTAACGACGTCTCTCCACATGCTCATTCGGAGAGATAAGTGTGTGTGAATGCCGTACTTCACTAGCTTGTTTGGAACCAAAGTTTATTTTCAGTTGCAAACTCCACTCCATACATTATAAGGGGAAGTACTAGTTCCAAATCGGTTTTCAGTGAAAACTGCATGAACTTCAAACCGGCAGGAGGAAAAAGACTGAGAAACCAAGTAAAGTTCTCCTGCAACCCGTTCCCTTGGTGCTAGATGAACGAACATCTCTCCACATGCTCAGTTCTGGTTGATAAGTGTGTGTGAAGCCGACCTTCAGCTAGCTTGTTGGGGAATACAAAGTTTCTTTTCAGTGCAAACTCACTCCATACATACACAGGTTAGGTAACTAGTTCCAACTCGTTTACATTGAAAACTGCATAAATTTCCAACCGGCACTAGGAAACAGACTGAGAAACCGAGTAAAGTTTTCTCCTGCAAACCGTTCCCTTGTGCTAGATGAACGAACGTCTCTCCACATGCTCAGTTCTGAGAGATAAGTGTGTGTGAAAGCCTCATTCAGCTAGCTTGTTTGGACACAAAGTTTCTTTCAGTTGCAAACACCACTCCATACATATATATGTGGAGGTACTAGTTCCAACTCGGTTTTACAGTGAAAAATGCAGGAACTTCCAACCGGCACTAGGAAACAGACGGAGAAACCAGAGTAAAATTTTCTCCTGCAACCCGTTCCCTTGGTG
>NW_022589429.1:0-3227 GCF_009834535.1 Camelus ferus | reverse complement strand
ATTTTTAATGCCTGCATTAAAATATAGATTAATATCAATAAACTATATTTATACAATATTAAAATAGCTATGCAGTGATATAACTTGTCTAGTTTTTCAATTCTTTTATATCCCTCAGTAATGCCCTGTAATTCTTTTTATGTAAATTTTGTGTATTTCTTGTTATGCTTATTCCGAACTATGACATATTTTTGTTGCTATTCTGAATGGATTTTCTGTTTTATTATATTCAAATTAGTTATTACTGGCATAAAAAAGCTATTGATTTTTATATACTTATTTGAAAATAGACACTTTTTGAACAGTCTTACTGGCATATTCAAATATTTTTACTAGAATAAAATACTTTTATTTCAGTAGGTTATGCAAAGTGGATTTTGAATCTCAGAGGCTTTTACTTTTCCACTGTAGATATTCTTATCTCCATATACTTTTTTAAAAATAAAAGATATAAAAATAATAAAAAAAACTTGTATAGGTTTAAAATTCTTGGGTCACGCTATTTTCCTTAGACTCTGGTTAATCACATTTTGATCAGATATTATTCTCAAGTCCACTGTTGAAAGGTAACAATTTTCACAGTGCTCTATACGATTTCCTGATTTGAATAGACTTCATTTAGCACCCCTTAACCCTCTTGTGATAACTTTTTCTCCTGTCCCAACCATCTGATGATTTAATTGCTATAACTTCTGAAGTTTTTAGTAAACTTGGATCTCAGTAACCCCACTTCCAGGGATTTTTCTGTCTATGAAGTCTGTTCTAAGGAGACATACATGCCATCCCTATTGCCACCTGTTTAACATGCTCGGTTCTCTTCAGGAAAATGTTTTTCCCAGGTGTTGAAAGAGGGCAACCAGAACTTTTGGAAACTTAACCTGGTTGCTTCAGAGATTTGTACCTGTGACATTAAGGTCCAGTTTCTGTTACAGACAGAGTACTGGGGATATGGGACTTGGACAGAGGGGAAAGTGAAGATAACCTTTCAATGCTGATAACCTAAACCATTTTGTGGCTGTTCCATGAGGCAAAACTGAAATCATGCTCCACATTCACTAGGTTAAAATTAGAGATGATGAACTAAGACCTCTGAGCTTATCTTGTGGAACAACAGGAAAACTGCAGATAAAGAAACAGCTTTCTGACAGCCACGCCTTCGACTGAACATCAACAAATAACGTTGAGGGACTCAAATGACTATCAGTGAACTGTGGATGGTATAGGCTGAAAATCCACCCCAAGTCTCACATGGAACTTGTGAATTTGCACATGACCCACGAAGAGACATAAAAGACAGCTGCACCTGCGCAGAAGACTCTTGAAATTCCTTTACCCTTTACCAGTCATTTCTTAGCCTCAATACCCTCCTATTGCTAACTCCCATGCTAAACACCCTACTCAAAAGCCAGCTGGGAGACAGAGCTGAGCCTGCCTCCTGTCTCCTTGCTTGCCGCACTGCAATAAAGCCTTTCCCCTCTGCAGAAGGCTTTTGCCTCGGTATTTGGCCTTTCCGATACACAGAGGGCAGCAGTTTGCTCAATTACATTTGCTCAATTACAAATTCTTTATAGATTTTCAACCTCAAATGAAGAAATCTCCATTTTACTCTGAGGCAAATGGCAATTTCCAATATTCTGGTGTAAATCTGACAGTGAGATTTCTTCTTTTTGAGTCTACTTCTATGAATTTTAGTGAAAAGTGGAGGAAACAATATTAGAAATTGCTAGACAAATGTCATTTTAGAATGGATGTACTTGCTATTAAAGTTTAAAACATACTTGTTTTACTAGAAAAAGATGTTATTCTTATTTAGGAGAATTTCCCTTTAAATAGATATTTGCAAAATTATATATTTTTTCCAAAAAAAGATGCTGAAATGTTTTAAATGTCAAATTTATTAGTGGAATAAAAATGTTATGATTATTACAGATATGCCCTGAAAATAACAATGTAAAATTTGACAGTTTCTCAAAATTATTTCAAATTTTATTAACCTTAATAATAACTATTTCTAAAATTTCTCTTAATTCTTTAGAGACTTAATATTAGAAACATTGCATTTTCAGACTTTCTCTTCTTTTTTACTTTTATTTTCTTTGTATGTTTCCTTAACTGCTCAAATGATCTCTGTGTCTGTTCACTAGGTACATAAGATGTAATTATTAGGTGTCAGCTTGCATTGTAGTGATTTTTTAATTTGCTTTATGTTTTTGCTTTGATTTTATTTGCTAATCCATCTTCATTCTTTTAAATTATACCCCTCCCTGGGTAGTTTTTAGGTAAGTTAGATGGCTTTACTGAATCTGTTAGAGAAAAAAAATCACTTTTAAATATTTCTTTGTGGAACTCTCAGCCTCTGACGTCGGTTTACATTTCTGCACCCCATAAAAATTGTTATATTGTTGTTTTCCTTTTGTTTATAATACCTGGATAAAGATTAGAATTAGAATTTTTAACCTGATAGCACAGATGACAGGAGCTGAATAAAAAGGTAAATTACAAAAACAAGTTACACAGAGATGTGTTGGTATCTGCTACTTAAATTTATTCTAATGCATCAGACATCTATGTGTAAAAATTAAAGGACAGAAAATTGAACAGATTTTACAGAACAGGCGATAGTTTTACAAGTCAGAGGATATTTTCTCTATACTTTTCTGAGTGGAATGAAATTCTGTGAATTATTAAGTTCAAATTAAATTGAGGAAAAAAACAGTTATTTGGGGGATTTATTTCCCATTAAACATATACAGTCTTCCCATTTCCTTGCATTTCGTATTTGAAAGAAGTTGTTTTGGTTGCCACATTTTTTTTTTTCTTTTTACCTAGTTCTACTTTTTGTCATGGCTTAAAACATTATATTTCAAAGACAATACTGAAAGTTCTCTAGGGATTTGTGTTGCTTTATTGGGTAATCTTTGATCAGATTGTAATGGAAAACCCCTGCAGGTGATATAAAATGTGTACATATATTTGAATACATAAAATATGTATTTTTTTTTTTCATCCATCTTTGACATTTCTAAATATGGACTCATTTAGCATGTTGGTCCCAAAATGATGGGATTTTCTTGGGGATATATTTCAAAGAGTGACAATTTTAAAAATTGATGATGAAAATAATTGGATTTATAAATTCTGTGAAAACCAGAGAGCATGTCTCAACAATAATAGTAAAAACTGCTACTGGAGTATATAGAAACCCAATCTGAAGATATATAGTATCC
>NW_022589428.1:0-3232 GCF_009834535.1 Camelus ferus | reverse complement strand
ACGGATTGACAAACATTTTTAATGAGTTGTGAACATGGGATTACCAAACTTTCATCCACCAGACACGCATATTTCACCTAGAAATGTTTCTCCTCGTTTGCAGATTTGTCCTAATGCCCTTGCAAAAAACAGGCAGATTTCACAGGAAAATTCCTTTCGATCGGTTCTATCCAATAGACATGAAATTTACAATGTTTCCTTACCATGAAATTCCGTGTTCATAACACGCTACATGAATATTGGATTTAGAAATCATTCATCCTGAGTTGTGATCATGTGAATTTCTGAACTTTCAAACACCATACAAGGTATATTTACACCTAGAAATATTGACTCTGCTTTCACAGCTTTTTCCTAACTTCAGTTTAAAAATCATGAAGTTTTCGCAGAAAAAACCTCTTCATGCGAGTTCTACCCAGTAGAATTGTAATTTAGTTTCCTCAAAGTGACTTTCCATTTTCTGAACACGCTACATGCATCACGGATTTGACAAACATTCATTACTCTGTGTGCATGTGGATTACAGAACTTTCATCCACCATACAAGGCATAAATACTAGAAATATTTACTCTGATTTCACAGTTTTTCCTAACGTCAGTCTCGAAAATCATAAAGTTTTCCAGAAAAAATCTCTGCATGTGAGTTCTACCCATTAGAATTGCAATTTCAATTGTTTCCCCAAAGAGGACTTTCCGTGGTCTGAACACACTGCATTCATCACGGATGACAAACATTCATTAGTCAGTTGTGTCCTGTGAATTAAGAACTTTCATTCACCGTAAAATGCATATACACCCTTGAAAATATTATTATAATTTTGCAGCATTTCCTAACTGCAGTTTATAATATCAGGCAACTTTTGCAGGATAATTTCTTGTAGATTGTTCTACACAATAGACATGTTATTTACATAGAACTCCTTGACGTGACATACCGTGCTCCGAACATGCAACATGCACCGTAGTTTGACAAATATTAACTGATGAGTTGTTAGCATGTGGATTAATGTACTTTCATCTACCATACAATGATATATACAGCTAGAAGCATGTACTCACTATTTGCAGATATTCTTAATGCCAGTTTCGAAAATAAGACAGTTTTCGAAAAATCCTCTTGGAGTGAGTTCTATCCAATAGACTTACAATTAACATAGTTTCAGTTACCATGACATTCCGTCCGAATACATTACATGCATCACAGATTCTACAACATTCTTTATTGAGTGTAAGCATGTGCATTACAAACTTTCATCCACCACACAAGACATATTAGCACCTAGAAACATTGACTCTGAGTTCGCAGGAAATTCCTAATAGCAGTTTTGTAATTAGGCATTTTTCTAAGGAAAAAATGTTGGAGCGATTTCTACCTACTAGTCATGTAATTACATAGATTCCATTGCTGTGAAATTACGTCTTTCGAACACGCTACATTCATAACGTATTCGAATATAGCCACTAAATTGTTGCATGGGATTACCGAACTTTCAGCATAATAAAAGGCATATTGACACTTAGAAGCATTTTCTCAATTTTCACAGAGTTTTCCAAACGCCAGTTTTGAAAATGCGGCAGATTTCGCAGCAAATATCTCTTGCGGCGAGTTCTATTCAAGAGACTTGTAATTTACATAGATTCACTCACCGTGAAATTCCGTGTTCTGAACACGCTACATGCAACACGGATTCCACAAATATTCAATACAGAGTTGTTAGCATGTGGATTACCTTAGTTTTATACACCATACAAGGCATAATGTCGCTTACAAGCTTTTTCTCATTTTTGAAAGTTTTTCCTAATGCCAGTTACGAAAATGAGGCAGTTTTCACCGAAAAATGCTCTTGCAGAGAGTTCTACACAATAGATATTTGATTTACATTGGTTCGCTCACCGTCAAATTCTGTGTTCCGAGAAAGCTGCATGCATAACTGTTTCGACAAATATTCACTACAGAATTTTTTTGCATGTGGATTACTGAACTTTCATCCACCATACAATTCATATTGACACTTAGAATCATTTTCACAGATTTCGATGTGTTTTTCAAATGCCAGTTTAGAAAATGAGGCAGATTTCGCAGATAAATGCTTTTGGAGCGAGTTCTACCTAATAAATGTGTAATTTGCAAGGTTTCTATTACCGTGATAGCCTGTGTTCCGAACACGTTACATGGATCACGGATTCGACAAACATTATTAATGAGTTGGGAACGTGTTGTTTACCGAACATTCAACCAAAAACACGGCATATTGCCCCTGGAAATTTTTCTCTGTGTTTGCAGATTTGTCGAATGCCAGTTGCAAAAAACAGGCAGATTTCACAGGAAAATTCTCTTGAGTGTGTTTTATCAGACAGACATGAAATTTACAATGCTTCACTTACCATGACATTCCTTTTTCAGAACACGCTATATGAATACTGGATTTATAAAACATTCATTACTGATTCGAGAGCATGTGGATTTCCGAAATTTAATCCACTATACAAGGCATATTTACACGTAGAAATATTTACTCTGCTTTCACAGCTTTTTCCTAACTTCAGGTTTTAAAATCATGAAGTTTTCTCAGGAAAAAACCTCTTCAAGCGAGTTCTATCCAGAGGAATTGTAATTTAAGCAGTTTCCCTCAAAGTGACTTTCCGTTTTCTGAACATGCTACATGCATCACGGATTTGACAAACGTTAATTACTCAGTTGTGTGCATGTGGTTGACAGAACTTTCATCCACCATATAAGTCATATATACACCTAGAAATATTACTCTGATTTCACTACTTTTTCCTACCGTCTGTTTGAAAATCATGATGTTTATGCAGAAGTAATCTCTGCAAGCGAGTTCGACCCAGTAGAATTGTAATTTCAATAGTTACCCACAAAGTGACTTTCCATGGTCCGAAACATGCTAAATTCATCACAGTTTGACAAACATTCATTACTCAGTTGTGTGCATGTAGATTACAGAATTTTCATCCACCATATAAGGCATATATAAACCTAGAAAACATTATTCTGAGTTCGCAGCTTTTTCCTAATGGCAGTTTAGAAAATCAGGCAACTATAGCAGGATAAATCTCTGGTAGCATGTTCTACACATTGGACTTATAATTTACATAGAGTCCCTCGCCGTGACATTCCCTGATTCAAACTTGCTACTTGCACCGCAGGTTCGACAAATATTCACTGCTGAGTTGTTAGCATGTAGATTACTGAACTTTCATATACCATAAA
>NW_022589427.1:0-3234 GCF_009834535.1 Camelus ferus | reverse complement strand
AGTTGGAGCTAGTTCCTTCCCATATATATGTATGGAGTGGAGTGGAAAACTGAAAAGAAACTTTGTGTCCCAACAAGCTGTTGAAGTAGGATTTCACACACATTTAGCTCTCAAAACTGAGCATGTGGAGAGACGTTCGTTCATCTAGCACAAATGGAACGGGTTGCTTGAGAAAACTTTTACTCTGGTTTTCAGTCTGTTTCCTAGTGCCGGTTTGAAGTTCCTGCAGTTTTCACTGTTAAAAACCGATTTGGAACTAGTACCTCCCATATATATGTATGGAGTGGAGGTTGGAAACTGAAAAGAAACTTTGTGTTCCCAGCAAGCTAGTTGAAGTACGGCTTCACCCTCACTTATCTCTCAAACTGAGAATGTGGAGAGACGTTCGTTCATCTAGCACAAAGAGAAACGGGTGGCAGGAGAAACTTTTTCTCTGTTTCTCAGTCTGTTTCCAAGTGCCGGTTTGAAGTTCCGCAGTTTTCACTTGTAAAACCGAGTTGAGAGCTTGTGTACCTTCCCATATATGTATGGAGTGGAGTGGAAACTGAAAAGAAACTTTGTCTTCCCAACAAGCTAGTGAATGACTTTTTTCACACGCACTTATCTCTCAAAACTGAGCATGTGGAAAGCGTTCGTTCATCTAGCACAAAGGGAACTTGTGCAGGAGAAACTTTACGCTGGTTTCTCACTCTGTTTCCTAGTGCTGGTTTGATGTTCCTGCAGTTTTCACTGTAAAACCGAGTTGGAGCTAGTACCTTCCTTATATATGTATTGAGTGGAGTTCGAAATGTAAAGAAGAAGAAACTTTCTGTTCCCAACAAGCTAGTTGAAGGACGGCTTTCCACACAAACTTATCTCTCAAACTGAGCATGTGGAGAGACGTTCGTTCATCTAGCACAAACGGAACGGGTTGCAGGAGAAACTTTTACTGTGGTTTCTCAGTCTGTTTCCTAGTGCCGGTTTGAAGTTCCTGCAGTTTTCACTGTAAAATCCGAGTTGGAGATAGTACCTTCCCATATATGTATGGAGTGGAGTTGGAAACTGAAAAGAAACTTTGTGTTCCCAACAAGCTATTTGAAAGACGGTTTCACACCAAATCTTTAAAAACTGAGCATGGAGAGACGTTCATCATCTAGCACAAAGGGAACGGGTTGCAGGAAAAATTTACTGTGGTTTCTCAGTCTGTTCCTAGTGCCGGTTTGAAGTTCCTGCAGTTTTCACTGTAAATCCGAGTGGAGATAGTAACTTCCCATATATATGTATGGAGTGGAGTTGGAAACTGAAAGAAAACTTTGTGTGTTCCCAACAAGCTAGTTGAAGTACGGCTTTCACCCTATATCTCCCAAAACTGAGCATGTGGAGAGGACGTTCGTTCATCTAGACAAAAGGAACGGGTGGCAGGAGAAACTTTTACTCTGGTTTCTCAGTCTGTTTCCTAGTGCCGGTTTGAAGTTCATACAGTTTTCACTGTAAAACCAGGTTGGAGCTAGTCCTTCCCATATATATGTATGAGTGGTGTTGGAAATTGAAAAGAAACTTTCTGTTCCCAACAAGCTAGTTGAAAGACTTTTTTCACATGCACTTATCTCTCAAAACTGAGCATGTGGGAGACGTTCGTTCATCTTGCACAAAGGGAACTGGTTGCAGGAGAAACATTTACTGTGGTTTCTCAGTATTTTTTCGTGCCGGTTTGATGTTCTGCAGTTTTCACTGTAAAACCGAGTTGGAGCAGTACCTTCCCATATATATGTATGGAGTGGAGTTGGAAATTGAAAGAAACTTGTGTTCCCAACAAGCTAGTTGTATGGCTTTTTTCAACGCACTATCTCTCAAAACTGAGCATATGGAGAGACGTTCGTTCATCTAGCACAAAGGGAACGGGTTGCAGGATAAACTTTACTGTGGTTTCTCAGTCTTTTCCTAGTGCCGGTTTGAAGTTCCTGCAGTTTTCACTGTAAAACCGAGTGGAGCTAGGTACCTTCCCATATATATGTATGGAGTGGAGTTGGAAACTGAAAGAAACTTTGTGTTCCCAACAAGCTAGTTGAAGGACGGCTTCACACACACTTATCTCTCAAAACTGAGCATGGGGAGACGTCGTTCATCTAGCACAAGGGAACGGGTTGCAGGAGAAACTTTTACGCTGGTTTTCTCAACTCTGTTTCCTAGTGCGGTTGATGTTCCTGCAGTTTTCACTGTAAAACCGAGTTTGAGAGCTAGTACCTTCCCTTATATATGTATTGAGTGGAGTTCGAAACTGTAAAGAAACTTTCTGTTCCCAACAAGCTAGTTGAAGGACGGCTTTCACACAAACTTATCTCTCAAAACTGGCATGTGGAGAGACGTTCGTTCATCTAGCACAACGGAAGGGTTGCAGGAGAAAAACTTTTACTGTGGTTTCTCAGTCTGTTCCTAGTGCCGGTTTGAAGTTCCTGCAGTTTTCACGTAAATCCGAGTTGGAGATAGTACCTTCCCAGATATATGTATGGAGTGGAGTTGGAAATGAAAAGAAAACTTTGTGTTCCCAACAAGCTATTTGAAAGACGGTTTCACACACAATTATCTTTAAAAACTGAGCATGTGGAAGAGAGTTCATTCATCTAGCACAAAGGGAACGGGTTGCAGGAAAAACTTTACTGTGGTTCTCAGTCTGTTCCTAGTGCCGGTTTGAAGTTCCTGCAGTTTTCACTGTAAATCCGAGGTTGGAGATAGTACCTTCCCATATATATGTATGGAGTGGAGTGGAAACTGAAAGATCTTTGTGTTCCCAACAGCTAGTTGAAGTACGGCTTTCACCCTCATTATCTCCCAAATGAGCATGTGGAGAGACGTTCGTTCATCTAGCACAAAAGGAACGGGTGGCAGGAGAAACTTTTACTATGGTTTCTCAGTCTTTTCCTAGGCCGTTTGAAGTTCCTACACTTTTCACTGTAAAACCGGTTGGAGCTAGTTCCTTCCCATATAATGTATGGAGTGGTGTTGGAAACTTAAAAGAATCTTTGTGTTCCCAACAAGCTAGTTAAGGACTTCTTTCACACACACTTATCTCTCAAAAACTGAGCATGTGTAGAGACGTTCGTTAATCTAGCACAAAGGGAACAGGTTGAGGAGAAACTTTTACTGGGTTTCTCAGGCTGTTTCCTAGTGCCGGTTTGAAGTTCCTGCAGTTTCACTGTAAAACCGAGTTGGAGCTAGTCCTTCCCATATATATGTATGAGTGGAGTTGGAAACTGA
>NW_022589426.1:0-3237 GCF_009834535.1 Camelus ferus | reverse complement strand
ATTTGTATGGAGTTTGCAACTGAAAAGAAATTTGTGTTCCCAACAAGCTAGGTGAAGGACGGCTTGCACAAACACTTATCTCTCAGAACGAGCATGTGGAGAGACGTTCGTTCTAGCACAAATGGAAGGGTTACAGGAGAAACTTTACTCTGGTTCTCAGTCTGTTTCCTAGTGCCGGTTTGAAGTTCCTGCAGTTTTCACTGTAAAAACCGAGTTGGAAGTAGTACCTCCCCATATATATGTATGAGGTGGAGTTTGCAATGAAAAGAAAACTTTGTGTTCCCAACAAGCTAGGTGAAGGACGGCTTTCACACACACTTATCTCTCAGAA
The DNA here is from genome assembly GCF_009834535.1 of Camelus ferus. Taxonomy (NCBI): domain Eukaryota; kingdom Metazoa; phylum Chordata; class Mammalia; order Artiodactyla; family Camelidae; genus Camelus; species Camelus ferus. The sequence continues at coordinate 2,906 of NW_022589426.1, read as the reverse complement.
CTGAGCATGTGGAGAGACGTTCGTTCATCTAGCACAAAGGGAACGTTTTGCAGGAGAAAATTTTACTCTGGTTCTCAGTGTTTCCTAGTGCCGGTTGAAGTTCCTGCAGTCAGTTTCACTGTAAAACCGAGTTGGAGCTAGTACCTCCCCATATAAACGTGATGTAGTGGAGTTTGCAACTGAAAAGAAATTTGTGTATTCCCAAAAGCTAGGTGAAGGACGGCTTTCACTCACCACTATCTCTCAGAAATGAGGCATGTGGGAGACATTCGTTCATCTAGCACAAAGGGAAAGGGTTGCAGGAGAAACTTTTACTCTGGTTTCTCAATCTGTTTCCTAGTGCCAGTTTGAAGTTCCTGCAGTTTTCACTGTAAAACCGTGTTGGATCTAGTACCTCCCCATATATATGTATGGAGAGGAGTTTGCAACAGAAAAGAAACTTTGTGTTCCCAACAAGCTAGTTGAATTACGGCTTTCACACACACTTATCTCTCAGAACTGAGCATGTGGAGAGAGGTTCGTTCATAGCACAAAGGAAACGGGTTTGAAGGGGAAACTTTTACTCTGGTTTCTCAGTCTGTTTCCTACTGCCGTTTGAAGTTCCTGCAGTTTTCCACTGTAAAACCGAGTTGGAGCTAGTACCTCCCCAAATATATGTATGGAGTGGAGTTTGCCAACTAAAGCAACTTTGTGTTCCCAACAAGCTAGGTGAAAGGACGGCTTCACACACACTTATCTTGAGAACTGAGCATGTGGAGAGACGTTCGTTCATCTAGCACAAAGGGAACGGTTTGCAGGAGAAAATTTTACTCTGGTTTCTCAGTCTGTTTCCTAGTGCCGGTTTGAAAGTTCCTGCAGTTTTCACTGTTAAAACCGGTTGGGAGCTAGTCCCTCCCCTATATATCGTATGGAGTGGAGTTTGCAACTGAAAAGAATCTTTGTGTTCCCAACAAGCTATGTGAAGGACGGCTTTCACCCACACTTATCTCAGAACTGAGCATGTGGAGAGACGTTCGTTCATCTAGCACAAAGGGACGGGGTGGACAGGAGATACACTTTACTCTGGTTTCTCCAGTCTGTTTCCTAGTGCCGGTTTGAAGTTTCCTGCAGTTTTCACTGTAAATACCGAGTTGGAGCTCGTTACCTCCCCTATATATATGTATGGAGTGGAGGTTTGCAAACTGAAAAGAAACTTTGTGTTCCCAACAAGCTAGGTGAAGGACGGCTTTCACACACACTTATCTCTCAGAATCTGAGGGCATGCTGGAGAGACGTTCGTTCATCTAGCACAATAGGGAACTGGTGTTGCAGGAGAAGAAACTTTTACTCTGGTTTCTCAGTCTGTTCCTAGTGCCGGTTTTGAAGTTCCTGCAGTTTTCACTGTAAAACCGAAGTTGGAGCTAGTACCTCCCCCATATATATGTATGGAGTGGAGTTTGCAACTGAAAGAACTTGGTCTCCCAAAACAAGCTAGGTTGAAGGACGGCTTTCACACCACACTTATCTCTCAGAACTGAGCAGTGGAGAGACGTTCGTTCATCTAGCACAAAGGGAACGGGTTGCAGGAGGAAACTTTTACTCTGGTTTCTCAGTCTGTTTCCTAGTGCCGGTTTGAAGTTCCTGCAAGTTTTCACTGTTAAACCGGAGTTGGAGCTAGTACCTCCCCATATATATGTATGGATAGGAGTTTTGCAACTGAAAAGAAACTTTGTGTTCCCAACAAGCTAGGTGAAGGACGGCTTTCACACACACTTATCTCTCAGAACTGAGCATGTGGAGAGACGTTCGTTCATCTAGCACAAAGGGAACGGGTTGCAGGAGAAAACTTTTACTCTGGTTCTTCCAGTCTGTTTCCTAGTGCCGGTTTTTGAAGTTCCTGCAGTTTTCACTGTAAAACCGGATGGAGCTAGTACCTCCCCATATATATGTATGGAGTGGAGTTTGCAACTGAAAAGAAACTTTGTGTTCCCAACAAGCTAGGTGAAGGACGGCTTTCACACACACTTATCTCTCAGAACTGAGCATGTGGAGAGACGTTCGATTCATCTAGCACAAAGGGAACGGGTTGCAGGAGAAACTTTTACTCTGGTTTCTCAGTCTGTTTCCTAGTGCCGGTTTGAAGTTCCTGCAGTTTTCACTGTAAAACCGAGTTGGAGCTAGTACCTCCCCATATATATGTATGGAGTGGAGTTTGCAACTGAAAAGAAACTTTGTGTTCCCAACAAGCTAGGTGAAGGACGGCTTTCACACAACCTTATCTCTCAGAACTGAGCATGTGGAGAGACGTTCGTTCATCTAGCACAAAGGGAACGGGTTGCAGGAGAAACTTTTACTCTGGTTTCTCAGTCTGTTTCCTAGTGCCGGTTTGAAGTTCCTGCAGTTTTCACTGTTAATAAACCTGAGATGGAGGTCGTACCCCATAGATATGTATGAGGTGGAGTTTGCAATAAAAGAAAACTTTGTGTTCCAACAAGCTAGGTGAAGGACGGCTTTCACACACTTATCTCGAGAACTGAGCATGTGGAGAGACGTCGTTCACTAGCACAAAGGGAGCGGGTTGCAGGAGAAACTTTACTCTGGTTTCTCAGTCGTTTCCTAGTGCCGGTTTGAAGTTCCTGCAGTATTCACTGTAAAACCTGGTTGGATCTAGTATCTCCCCATAGATATGTATGGAGAGGGGTTTGCAACTGAAAAGAAACTTTGTGTTCCAAACAAGCTAGGTGAAGGACGGCTTTCACACACCCTTATCTCTCAGAACTGAGCATGTGGAGAGACATTCGTTCATCTAGCACAAAGGGAAAGGGTTGCAGGAGAAACTATTTCTCTGGTTTCGCAATCTGTTTCCTAGTGCCAGTTTGAAGTTCCTGCAGTTTTCACTGTAAAACCGGTTGGATATAGTACCTCCC
>NW_022589425.1:0-3239 GCF_009834535.1 Camelus ferus | reverse complement strand
AGACGGCTTTCAAACACCTTATCTCTCAAACTGAGTATGTAGAGAGACGTTCGTTCATCTAGCACCAGGGGAACGGGTTGGAGAGACACTTTTTGTCTGCTTTCTCAGTCTGTTTATAGTGCCGGTATGAAGTTCCTTCACGTTTTCACTGTAACATCCGAGTTGGAGCTGGTACCTCCCCCATGTATATTATGGAATGGAGTTTGCAACTGAAAAGAAACTTTGTGTTCCCACAATTACTTGAAGAACGGCTTTCACACACACAATATCTCTCAGAACTGAGGCAAGTGGAGAGACGTTCGTTCATCTAGCACAAAGGAAACGGGTTGCAGGGGACACTTTTTCTCTGCTTTCTCAGTCTGTTTCCTATTGCCGGTTTGAAGTTCCTGCAGTTTTCACTGTAAAACCGAGTTTGGAGCTAGTACCTCCCCATATCTATTAAGGAATGGAGTTTGCAACTGAAAAAAACTTTGTGTTTCCCAACAGCTAGGTGAAGGACGGCTTTCACACACACTTATCTCTCAGAACTGAGCAAGTGGAGAGACGTTCGTTCATCTAGCACCAAGGAACGGGTTGCAGGAGACCTATTTCTCTGCTTTCTCAGTCTCTTTCCTAGTGCCGGTTTGAAGTTCCTGCAGTTTTCACTGTAAAACCGAGTTGGAGAATGTACCTCCCCATATATGTATGGAATGGAGTTTGCAACTGAAAAGAAACTTTGTGTTCCCAACAAGCTAGGTGAAGGACGGCTTTCACACACACTTATCTCTCAGAACTGAGCAAGTGGAGAGACGTTCGTTCATCTAGCACCAAGGGAACGGGTTGGCAGGAGACACTTTTTCTCTGCTTTCTCAGTCTGTTTCCTAGTGCCGGTTTGAAGTTCCTGCAGTTTTCACTGTAAAACCGAGTTGGAGCTAGTACCTCCCATATATATGTATGGAATGGAGTTTGCAACTGAAAAGAAACTTTGTGTTCCCAACAAGCTAGGTGAAGGACGGCTTTCACACACACTTATCTCTCAGAACTGAGCAAGTGGAGAGACGTTCGTTCATCTAGCACCAAGGGAACGGGTTGCAGGAGACACTTTTTCTCTGCTTTCTCAGTCTGTTTCCTAGTGCCGGTTTGAAGTTCCTGCAGTTTTCACTGTAAAACCGAGTTGGAGCTAGTACCTCCCCATATATATGTATGGAATGGAGTTTGCAACTGAAAAGAAACTTTGTGTTCCCAACAAGCTAGGTGAAGGACGGCTTTCACACACACTTATCTCTCAGAACTGAGCAAGTGGAGAGACGTTCGTTCATCTAGCACCAAGGGAACGGGTTGCAGGAGACACTTTTTCTCTGCTTTCTCAGTCTGTTTCCTAGTGCCGGTTTGAAGTTCCTGCAGTTTTCACTGTAAAACCGAGTTGGAGCTAGTACCTCCCCATATATATGTATGGAATGGAGTTTGCAACTGAAAAGAAACTTTGTGTTCCCAACAAGCTAGGTGAAGGACGGCTTTCACACACACTTATCTCTCAGAACTGAGCAAGTGGAGAGACGTTCGTTCATCTAGCACCAAGGGAACGGGTTGCAGGAGACACTTTTCTCTGCTTTCTCAGTCTGTTTCCTAGTGCCGGTTTGAAGTTCCTGCAGTTTTCACTGTAAAACCGAGTTGGAGCTAGTACCTCCCCATATATATGTATGGAATGGAGTTTGCAACTGAAAAGAAACTTTGTGTTCCCAACAAGCTAGGTGAAGGACGGCTTTCACACACACTTATCTCTCAGAACTGAGCAAGTGGAGAGACGTTCGTTCATCTAGCACCAAGGGAACGGGTTGCAGGAGACACTTTTTCTCTGCTTTCTCAGTCTGTTTCCTAGTGCCGGTTTGAAGTTCCTGCAGTTTTCACTGTAAAACCGAGTTGGAGCCTGTACCTCCCCATATATATGTATGGAATGGAGTTTGCAACTGAAAAGAAACTTTGTGTTCCCAACAAGCTAGGTGAAGGACGGCTTTCACACACACTTATCTCTCAGAACTGAGCAAGTGGAGAGACGTTCGTTCATCTAGCACCAAGGGAACGGGTTGCAGGAGACACTTTTTCTCTGCTTTCTCAGTCTGTTTCCTAGTGCCGGTTTGAAGTTCCTGCAGTTTTCACTGTAAAACCGAGTTGGAGCTAGTACCTCCCCATATATATGTATGGAATGGAGTTTGCAACTGAAAAGAAACTTTGTGTTCCCAACAAGCTAGGTGAAGGACGGCTTTCACACACACTTATCTCTCAGAACTGAGCAAGTGGAGAGACGTTCGTTCATCTAGCACCAAGGGAACGGGTTGCAGGAGACACTTTTCTCTGCTTTCTCAGTCTGTTTCCTAGTGCCGGTTTGAAGTTCCTGCAGTTTTCACTGTAAAACCGAGTTGGAGCTAGTACCTCCCCATATATATGTATGGAATGGAGTTTGCAACTGAAAAGAAACTTTGTGTTCCCAACAAGCTAGGTGAAGGACGGCTTTCACACACACTTATCTCTCAGAACTGAGCAAGTGGAGAGACGTTCGTTCATCTAGCACCAAGGGAACGGGTTGCAGGAGACACTTTTTCTCTGCTTTTTCAGTCTGTTTTCCTAGTGCCGGTTTGAAGTTCCTGCACGTTTTCACTGTAAACCGAGTTGGAGCTTGTACCTCACCATATATATGTATGGAATGGATGGTTTGCACCTGAAAAGAAACTTTCTGTTCCCAACAAGCTAGTTGAAGGACGGCCTTTCAACACACTTATCTCTCAGAACTGAGTCAAGTGGAGAGACCGTTCGTTCATCTGAGCACCAAGGGGAACCTGGTTGGAAGGAGACACTTTTTTTCTCTGGCCCTTTTCTCAGTCTGTTTTCCTAAGTGCCGGTTTGAATGTTCCTGCGTTTTCACTGTAAAAACGAGTTGGAGCCTGGACCTCCCCATATATATGTATGGAATGGAATTTGCAACTGAAAAGAAACTTTGTGTACCAACAAGCTAGGTGAAGGACGGCTTTCACACACACTTATGTCTGAGAAACTGCAGTATGTGGAGGAGACGTTCGTCATTCTAGGCACCAGGGGAACTGGGTTGAGGAGACACTTTTTCGTCTGCTTTCTCAGTATGTTATTAGTGCCGGTTTGAAGTCCTGCAATTTTCACTGTAAAATCCGATTAGGAGCTGTTACCTCCCCATGTATATGTATGGAATGGGTTTGCAACTGAAAAGAACTTTGTGTTCCCAACAAGTT
>NW_022589424.1:0-3244 GCF_009834535.1 Camelus ferus | reverse complement strand
CTCTGTCTGCAGCGCTTGGGATCTCCTAGGAGCCCTCCGCGTGTCGTTCCCGAGTGTCTCCTAGTGCGGGCTGCCGGGGAAAGGCGGGAGTTGGGTGGAATGCAGGTAGCATCTAGTGCCTCCCCTGGACAGATGAGGATTTAGCGGATTCCCCAGCCAGTGAACACCTGTGAAATCAGGCAGTTGCGTGGGGGTCGGCCCAAACTACCCCCCCCCCCACTCGGCCGCGTTTCGGAATTCTGAGTGTGGCGAGATCCGTCCTCTGTCTGCAGCGCATGGGTTTTCCTAGGAGCCTCCGCTAGTCTTCTTCGAGTGTACCTAGTGCGGGCTGCCGGGGAAAGGCGAGGGTTTGGCTGGAAATGCAGGTAGCATCTAGTGCCTCCCCCTGGACAAATAGGAATTTAGCGGAATTCACCCTGCCAGGGAACACCTGTGACACCAGGCAGCTGCGTGGAATCGGCCCCAATAACTCCCCCACCCACTCGCCGCGTTTCGAATTCTGAGTGTGGCGAGTTCCGTCCTCTGTCTGCAGCGCCTGGGATTCCGAGGAGCCCTCCGCGTGTCTTCCCGAGTGTCTCCTACTGCGGGCTGGCCGAGAAAGGCGGGGGTTGGGTGGAAATGCAGGTAGCTCTGTGACTCCCCTTGGACAAATGAGGTAATTAGCAGACTTCCCCTGCCAGTGAACACCTGTGACACCAGGCAGCTGCGTGTGGGTAGGCCCAAACCTACCCCACCCACTCGGCCGCGTTTCGGAATTCTGAGTGTGACGAGGATCCGCCCCTCTGTCTGCAGCGCCTGGGATCTCCTAGGAGCCACTCAGCGTGTCTTCCCCGAGTGTCTCCTAGTGCGGGCTGCCGGGGAAAGGGGGTTTTTGGGTTGGAAAATGCAGGTAGCATCTAGTGCCTCCACCTGGACTGATGAGGAAATTAGCGGAATTCCCCCTGCCAGGGAACACCTGTGACACCAGGCAGCTTCGTGGAGAGCGGCGCCAAACTCCCTTACCACTCGGCGCGTCGGAATTCGGAGTGTGGCGAGGTTCCGTCCTCTGTCTGCAGCGCTTGGGATCTCCTAGGAGCCTTCCGCGAGTCTTCTTCGGTGTATCCTAGTGCGGGCTGCGCGGGAAAGGCGCGGGTTTGGCTGGAAAATGCAGGTAGCATCTAGTGCCTCCCGGACACAGAGAGATAAATTGCGGAATTCCCACTGCGGGAACACCTGTGACAAACAGGTAGCTGCGTGGAGGACGGCCCGAATCCTCCCATCAACCACTCGGCCGCGTTTCTGATTTCAAGTGTGGCGAGGTTCCGTCCTCTGTCTGCAGCACCTGGGATCTCCTAGGAGCCTTCCGCGTGTCTTCCCCGAGTGTCTCCTAGTGCGGAATGCCGGGGAAAGGCGAGGTTGGGCTGGAAATGCAGGTAGCATCAAGTGCCTCCCCCTGACAGATCAGGTAACTTAGCGGACTTTCCCTGCCAGTGAACACCTGTGACACCAGGCAGCTGCGTGGAAGGCGGCCCCGAACCTACCCCACCCACTCGGTCGTTCCGGAATTCTGAATGTGGCGAGGTTTCCGTCCTCTGTCTGCAGCGCCTGGGATTTCCTAGGAGCCCTCCACGTTTCTTCCCCGAGTTCTCCTAGTGCGAGTTGCCCGGGGAAATGCGTGGGTGGGGAAATGCAGGGAGCATCTAGGGCATCCCCTGAACAGATGAGGTAATTAGCGAATTCCCCCTACCAGGGAACACCTGTGACAACAGGCAGCTGCGTGAGGGCGGCCCCAAACCTCCCGCCCTCTCGGCGCGTTTCAGATTTCTGAGTGTGGCAGGTTCCGTCCTCTGTCTGCAGAGCCTGGGATCTCCTAGGAGCCCTCCGCGTGTCTTCCCCGAGTATCTCATAGTCGGGCTGACGGGGAAAGGCGGGGGTTGGGCTGAAAATGCAAGTAGCATCTAGTGCCTACCGCTGGACAGATGAGGTTAATTAGCGGACTTCCCCCTGCCAGGGAACACCTGTGACACCAGGCAGCTGCGTGGAGGGCGGCTCCAAACCTCCCCCAACACTCGGCTGCGTTTCGGAATTCTGAGTGTGGCGAGGTTTCGTCCTCTGTCTGAAAAGACTGGATCTCCTAGGAGCCTTCTGCGTGTCTTTCCCGAGAGTCTCCTAGTGCGGGCTGACGTGTAAATGCGGGTTTGGGCTGGAAATGCGGTAGCATCTAGTGCCTCCCCTGGACAGATGAGGTATTTAGCGGAATTCCCCCTGCCAGTGAACACCTGTGACACCAGGCAGCTGCGTGGGGGTAGGCCCCAAACCTCCCCCACCCACTCGGACGCGTTTCAGAATTTGAGTGTGGCGATGTTATCCTCTGTCTGCAGCGCCTGGGATCTCCAAGGAGCCCTCCGCGTGTCTTCACCGAGTGTCTCCTTGCGGGCTGCAGGGAAAAGCGGGGGTTTTGCTGGAAATGTAGGTAGCATCTAGTGCCTCCCACTGGACAGATGAGGTAATTAGCGGAATTCCCCTACCAGGGAACATCTGTGCACCAGGCAGCTGCGTGGAGGGCGGCCCCAAAAACCTCCCCCAACCACTCGGCCGCGTTTCGGAATTCTGAGTGTGGCGAGGTTCCGTCTCTGTCTGCAGCGCTGGGATCTCCTAGGATCCCTCCGCGTGTCTTCCCCGAGTGTCTCCAAGTGCGGGATGCCGGGAAGTCGGGGTTGGGCTGGAAATGCTGGTAGCATCTAGTGCTCCCCCTGGACAGATGAAGTAATTAGCGGATTTCCCACTGCCAGGGAACACCTGTGACACAGGCAGTCGTGGAGTGCGGCCCCAAAAACTCCCCACCCACTCGGCCGTGTTTCGGAATTCTGAGTGTGGCGAGGTTCCGTCCTCTGTCTGCAGCGCCTGGGATATCCTAGGAGCCCTCCGCGTGCTTCCCCTAGTGTCTCCTAGTGCGGGCTGCTGGGGAAATACGGGGGTTGCCTGGAAATGCAGGTAGCATCTAGTGCCTCCCCCTGGACAAATGAGGTAATTAGCGGACTTCCCCCTGCCAGTGAACACCTGTGACAGCAGGCAGCTGCGTGGGGTAGGCCAAACCTCCCCCACCACTCGGCCGCGTTTCGGAATTCTGAGTGTGGCGAGGTTCCGTCCTCTTCTGCCGCGCCTGGGATCTCCTAGGATCCCTCCGCGTGTCTTCCCCGAGTGACTCCTAGTGCGGGATGCGGGGGAAATTCGGGGGTTGGGCTGGAAATGCAGGTAGCATCTA
>NW_022589423.1:0-3248 GCF_009834535.1 Camelus ferus | reverse complement strand
TTCGTTCATCTAGCACAAAGGGATCGGGTTGCAGAAGAAATTTTTACTCTGATTTCTCAGTTTCCTAGTGCCGGTTTGAAGTTCCTGCAGTTTTCACTGTAATACCAATGAGAAGCTTGTACCTCCCCATATATATGTATGGAGTGGAGTTTGCAACTGAAAAGAAACTTTGTGTTCCCAACAAGCTAGGTGAAGGACGGCTTTCACACACACTTATCTTTCAGAAAAGGGAATGTGGAGAGAGGTTCGTTCATCTAGCACAAAGGGAACGGGTTGCAAGAGAAACTTTTACTCTGGTTTCTCAGTGTGTTTCCTACTGACGGTTTGAAGTTCCTGCAGTTTTCACTGTAAAACCGATTTGGAGATAGTACCTACCATTTATATATATGGAGTGGAGTTTGCAACTGAGAAAAACTTTGTGTTCCCACAGCTGTTGAAGGACGGCTTTCACACACACTTATCTCTCAGAACTGAGCATGTGGAGAGACTTTCGTTTATCTAGCACAAAGGGAACGGATTGCAGGAGAAACTATTTCCTTGGATTCTCAGTGTGTTCCTACTGCCGGTTTGAAGTTCCTGCAGTTTTCACTGTAAAACCGAGTTGGATGTAGTACCTACCATTTATATGTATGGAGTGGAGTTTGCAACTGAAAAGAAACTTTGTGTTCCCAACAAGCTAGGTGAAGGACGGCTTTCACACACATTTATCTCTCAGAACTGAGCATGTGAACAGACGTTCTTTCATTTAGCACAAAGGGAACGGGTTTGCAGGAGAAACTTATACTCTGGTTTCTCAGTCTGTTTCCTAGTGCCGGTTTGAAGTTCCTGCAATTTTCACTATACACCGAGTTGGAGCTAGTTATCTCCCATATATATGAAGGAGTGGAGTTTGCAATGGGAACAAACTTTGTGTTCCCACAAGCTATGTGAAGGACGGCTTTCACACACACTTATCTCTCAGAACTGAGCATGTGAGAGACGTTCGTTCATCTAGCACAAAGGGAACGGGTAGCAGCGAGAAACTTATACTCTGGTTTCTCAGTCTGTTTCCTAGTGCCGGTTTGAAGTTCCTGCAGTTTTCACTGTAAACCGGTTTGAGCTAGTACTTCCCTTATATATATAATCGAGTGGAGTTTGCAACTGAAAAGAAACTTTGTGTTCCCACAAGCTAGGTGAAGGACGGCTTTCACACACACTTATCTCTCAAACTGAGCATGTGGAGAACGTTTCGTTCATCTAGCACAAAGGGATCGGGTTGTAGAAGAAACTTTTACTCTGGTTTCTCTAGCAGTTTCTAGTGCCGGTTTGAAAGTTCCTGCAGTTTTCACTGTAAAACCGAGTTGGAGCTAGTACCTCCCCTATTATATGTATGGAGTGGAGTTTGGCAACTGAAAGAAACTTTGTGTTCCCAACAAGCTAGGTGAAGGACGGATTTCAACACACACTTATCTCTCAGAACTGAGCATGTGGACGTTCGTTCATCTAGCACAAAGGGATCGGGTTGTAGAAGAAACTTTTACTCTGCTTTCTCAGTTTCCTAGTGCCGGTTTGAAGTTCCTGCAGTTTTCACTGTGAAACCGATTTGGTGCTAGTACCTCCCCATATATATGTATGGAGTGGAGTTTGCATTTGAAAACAAATTTTGTGTTCCCAACAAGCTAGGTGAAGGACGGCTTTCACACACACTTATCTCTCAGTACTGAGCATGTGGAGAGACGTTCTTTTTTGTAGCACAAAGTGAACGGGTTGCAGGAAAAACTTTTACTCTGGTTTCTCAGTCTGTTTCCTAGTGCCGGATTGAAGTTCCTGCAGTGTTCACTGTGAAATCGAGTTGGAGATAGTACCTCCCCATATATATGTATGGAGTGGAGTTTGCAATTGAAAACAAACTTTGTGTTCCCAAGAAGCTATGTGAAGGACGGCATTCACACACAATTATCTCTCAGAACTGAGCATGTGGAGAGACGTTCGTTCATCTAGCACAAAGCGAACTTGTTGTAGAAGAAACTTTTACTCTGCTCTCTCAGTCAGTTTCCTAGTGCCGGTTTGAAGTTCCTGCAGTTTTCACTGTAAACCGAGTTGGAGCTAGTACCTCCCCATATAGTTGTATGGAGTAGAGTTTGCAACTGAAAAGAAACTTTGTGTTCCCAACAAGCTAGGTGAAGGTCGGCTTTCACACACACTTATCTCTCAGAACTGAGCATGTGGAGAGACGTTCATTCATCTAGTACAAAGGGAACGGGTTGCAGGGGAAACTTTTACTCTGGTTTCTCACCCTGTTTCCTAGTGCCCGTTTGAAGTTCCTGCAGTTTTCACTGTAAAACCGAGTTGGAGCTAGTACCTCCCCATATATATGTATGAGTGGAGTTTGCAAGTGAAAAGAAACTTTGTGTTCCCAACAAGCTAGGTGAAGACGGCTTTCACACACACTATCTCTCAGAACTGAGCATGTGGAGAGACGTTCGTTCATTTTAGCACAAAGGGAATGGGTAGCAGGAAACTTATACTCTGGTTTCTCAGTCTGTTTCCTAGTGCCGGTTTGAAGTTCCTGCAGTTTTCACTGTAAACCGAGTTGGGCTAGTACCTCCCATATATATGTATGGAGTGGAGTTTGCAACTGAAATGAAACATTGTGTTCCCAACAAGCTAGGTGAAGGATGGCTTTCACACAGACTTTTCTCTCAGAACTGAGCATGTGGAGAGACGTTCGTTCATCTAGCACAAAGGGAACGGGTTTTAGGAGAAACTTTTACTCTGGTTTCTCAGTCTGTTTCCTAGTGCCGGTTTGAAGTTCCTGCAGTTTTCACTGTGAAACAGAGTTGGAGCTAGTACCTCCCCATATATATGTATGGAGTGGAGTTTGCAACTGAAAAGAAAATTTGTGTTCCCAACAAGCTAGGTGAAGGACGGCTTTCACACACACTTATCTCTCAGAACTGAGCATGTGGAGAGACGTTCGTTCATCTAGCACAAAGCGAACTTGTTGTAGAAGAAACTTTTACTCTGGTCTCTCAGTCAGTTTCCTAGTGCCGGTTTGAAGTTCCTGCAGTTTTCACTGTAAAACCGAGTTGGAGCTAGTACCTCCCCATATATATGTATGGAGTGGAGATAGCAAGTTAAAAGAATCTTTGTGTTCCAACAAGCTAGATGAGGACGGCTTCCACACACACTTATCTCTCAGAACTGAGCATGTTGGAGAGACTTCGTCATCTAGCCAAAGGAACGGGATGCAGGAGAAAATTTACTTT
>NW_022589422.1:0-3252 GCF_009834535.1 Camelus ferus | reverse complement strand
TCTCAGATTTCACAGAGTAGTTTTAATGTCAGGTTTGAAAATGAGGCAGATTTGGCAGGAAAATGCTCTTGGAGCGAGTTCTAACCAAAAGATATGTAATTTACTTAGTTTCACTCACCGTGATATTCCGTGTTCTGAACAAGTTACATGCATCACGGGTTCGACAAACATTCTTTAATGAGTTGTGAACATGTGTATTTCCGAACTTTCATCCACCTTACAATGCATATTTATACATAGAAATTATTTTCTGATTTAGTATATTTCTCGTATTGTCAGTTTTTAAATCATGCAGTTTTCACAGAAAAATCCTCTTGGAGCGAGTTCTACCCAATAGACATGCAATTTACGTAGAACCCGTCATCGTGAAATTCCGTGATCCGAAAAAAATACATGCATCACGGTTTCGAAAAATATTCACTTCTGACTTGTTAGCATAAAGATTACTGAACTTTCATCCACCATAAAAGCCATATTGACACTTTGAAGCATTTTCCCATTTTTCGAAAGGTTTTCCTAATGCCAGTTTCGAAAATGAGGCAGAATTCGCAGAAAAAGTTCTTGGAACGAGTTCTACCCGAGAGATCTATTTTACATAGATTCGCTTACTGTGATATTCTGTGTTCCCAACACGCTTCATGTATCTCGGATTCGACAAATATTCACTACAGAGTTGTTAGCATGCGGATTAACGATCTTTCATCCACCATACAAGGCATAAATACACCGAGAATCTATTCATCTGAGTTCGCAGTGTTTCCTAATTCCAGTTTCGAAAATCAGGCAGATTTCTCAGGAAAAATCTCTTGGAGTATTTTCTAACCAAGAGAAACGTAATTTACATAAACTCTCTGGCCATGAAATTCCGTGTTCCGAACATGCTACTTGCATAATGAATTCGAAAAATATCACTACAGATTTGTTAGCATGTGGATTACCGAACTTTCATCACAATAGATTGAAAATTGATACTTAGAAGTATTTTCTCAGATTGTGCAGTGTTTTCCAACGCCAGTTTCAAAAATGCAGCATTTACTGAAGAAAAATTCTCTTGGAAGAGTTCTACCACCATAGAGAAGTAATTTACATTGTTTCAGTCACCGTGAAATTCCATGTTAAAAACACGGTATATGCATCACGGATAAAAAATGCTTCTTTAATATGTTGTGAAAATGTGGATTACCGAACTTTCTTCCAACATAAAGGCATATTTACACCTAGAAATATTTACTCTCATTTTGAAGCATTTCTCCAACATTTCAGAATTCGATAATCATGCAATTTTCGCAGAAAAATTCTATTCTAGCTAGTTCTACCCTACCCAATAAATTTTAATTTAAATTGTGTCATTACGGTGAAATTCCATTTCAAAAAGCGCTACATGAATCACGGTTTGAAAATCATTACTACACTGTTATTAACATGTGGATTACCGGACTTTCATTCACCATTCAATGCATATTGACACTTAGAAGCATTTTCTAAGATTTCACAGGGTTCTCCTAATGGCAGTTTTGAAAATGAGGCACATTTCGCAGAAAAAACTCTTCAAGCGAGTTTAACCCAATAGACATGTAATTTTCATTGTTTCCTTCAATATGACACACTGTATTCCGTACACGTTACACATCATCACGAATTCGACAAACATTCTCTAATGAGTGTGAGCATGTGGATTACCAAAATTTCATTCACCATACAAGGCATATTTATCCCTAGATGTAGTTATTCTGATTTCGCAGGTTTTCCCTAACATCCACTTCCGAAAATCATGAAATTTTCGCAGAAAAATTCAATTCAAGCGAGTTCTATCCAGTAGAATTGTTATTTTCCGAGTTTCACTCACCGAGACATTCCGTGTTCAAAAAACGTTACATTAATCACGGCTTTGACAAACATTATTTAATGACCGTGACCATGTGGATTACCGATGTTTCAACCACAATACAAGGCATATTGACACCTGGAAATATTTACTCTCATTTTGAAGCTTTCTCCAAACTTCAGATTCGATAATCATGCAATTTTCGCAGAAAAATTCTATTCTAGCTAGTTCTACCCAATAGAATTTTAATTTAAATTGTTTCATTACGGTGAAATTCCATTTCAAAAACGCTACATGAATCACGGTTTGAAAAATAATTACTACACTGTTATTAACATGTGGATTACCGGACTTTCATTCACCATTCAAGGCATATTGACACTTAGAAGCATTTTCTCAGATTTCACAGGGTTCTCCTAATGGCAGTTTTGAAAATGAGGCACATTTCGCAGAAAAAACTCTTCAAGCGAGTTCTACCCAATAGACATGTAATTTACATTGTTTCCTTCAATATGACACTCTGTATTCCGTACACGTTTCATGCATCACGAATTCGACAAACATGCTCTAATGAGTGTGAGCATCTGGATTACCGAACTTTCATCCACCATACAAGGCATATTTACACCTAGATGTAGTTCTGATTTCGCAGTTTTTTCCTAACATCCATTTTGAAAATCATGAAATTTTCACAGAAAAATTCAATTCAAGCGAGTTATCCAGTAGAATTGTTATTTTCCGAGTTTCACTCACCGAGACATTCCGTGTTCCGAAAACGTTGCATTAATCACGGCTTCCACAAACATTATTTAATGACCGTGACCATGTGGATTACCGATGTTTCAACCACAATACAAGGCATATTGACACCTAGAAATATTTACTTAAATTTCGCAGATTTTTCCTAAATTCAGTTACGAAAATCAGGCAGTTTTCGCAGAAAAATTCTCTTGCTGCATGTTCGATCCAATAGACATCCCATTTCATAGATACCGTCACCGTAACATCCCGTGTTCCGAAAAGTTCATGCACCATGGATTCAACAAATATTCACTGCTGAGTTGTTAGAATGTGAATTACACATCTTTAATAAACCATTGAAGACATATTGTCACCTTAAAATTTTGCTCAGATTTTGCAGTGTTTTCATAACACCAGTTTCCAAACAGAGGTAGATTTTACAGTAAAATGCTCCTGGAGCGGTTTCTCACCAATAGATATGTAATTTACATAGTTTCCATCAACGTGACATTCCGTGTACTGAATACTACATTCATCACGGATTTGAGAAACATTTTTAATGAGTTGTGTACATGTGTATTACAGAACTTTCATCCACCATACAAGGCATATTTACACCTAGAAACATTAACTCTGAGTTTGCAGCTTTTTCCTAATAGCAGTTTCAAAATCAGGCAGTTTCCTAA
>NW_022589421.1:0-3275 GCF_009834535.1 Camelus ferus | reverse complement strand
CCTACATGATTATCACTAAAGAAATAGATTAGTAATGGGTTGATATATTTGAAGAATAAGGTAACCACAAATCAAAAGCATACAATACAGTTTGCAAAAAATACCAACAGAAACAAACTCAAAATGGCTTAAGACTTAATCTTAGACAAGACACTATAAACTTCTCACAAAAACATAGACAAAACATTATTTGACATACATCTCAGCAATGGTTTCCTAGGGCAATCTAAGCAACCCAAGCAACAGAATAAAAGCCAAAATAAATAAATGAGACGCTAATTAAACTTATAAACTTTTGCAACACATAGAAACCATAAGTAAACAAAAAGACAACCTATGGAATGGAAGAAAATATTTGCAAAATGATACTGACCATGGCTTAATTTCTAGACTATATAAATCGTTCATACAACTTAATAAGAAAAAAATAACAACCAATCCAAAAATGGGCAGAACAACTAAACAGCAATTCCCAATGAAGACACACAAATGGCCAATAGCATAAAAAAATGCTCAATATTGCTCAATTATCAGAGAAATGCAGCTCAAAACTACAATGTTATCATCTCACACACATCAGAATGGCCATCATTCAAAAGTCCACAAACCATAAATGCGGGAGAGGCTGTGGAGAAGAAACCCTCCTACATTGTTGGTGGGAATTGTTTGGTGCAGCCACTGTGGAAAAACAGTACGGAGTTTCCTCCTCAATAGATAGATATGATAGATGATGATAGATATATAGATAGATAGATGATAGATAGATAGATAATAGATAAGATCATAGATAATAGATAAATAGATAAATAGACATATACTCAATAACTAGATAAATAAATAACTAAATAAATAATTTAAAAAAAAAAACAAAAAAGACTTCTCACCTAGTCCAGCATCCCGCTCCTGGGCATATATCCAGAGGGAACCTTCATTCCAAGATCCTTCACCCCAATGTTCACAGAGAACTCTTTACAATGGCCAAGACATAGAACAAACTAACGTCCACTGACAGATGACTGGATAAAGATTTGGTATTTAGATATAACAGAATATTACTCAGTCATAACAAAGAAGAAATAAAGCCTTTACAGCAACTTGGATGGAACTGGATATTATCTCACTAAGTGAATAAGTCACAAAGAACAAGTATCATATGATATCATTTATATGTGGAATTTTTAAAAACTGATACAAATGAACTTATTTATAAAACAAAAACAGACTCACAGACTTATAAAACAACTTCGAGGAGTTTGGGATTAACAGATACAAATTACTATATGTAAAACAAGACAAACGACAAGTATTCACTGTAGAACACAGGGAACAGTATTAGTATCTTGCAACCTATAATGGAAAAGACCTGAAAAATAGACTATGTATATTTCAACTGAATCACTATGCTGTATACCTGAAACTAACAAAACAGCACAGGGAGTGAGTCCTTCTGGGACAAGGCTCTGTGGCAGTGGGCCTCCTTGTCACCGCTCCATCTCACCAGAGGCCAGGGTTTTCAGAGGTGAGGGGACATAGAGCTCATACAATTCAAATTGATTTCCCGAAAAAACTATGGAAAAACTAAATTCACCTGCAGTGTGGGAAACATGAGCAGGGCCCCTAAGCAGGGCCGACAGCCCAAAGTAAGATGGCCCGTTGTTCAATCGGAACCAGAACAACGACCACCTGCCCCATTTAAATGACCACCTCACCTGCATGAACTTCTCGTACTCAATGTCAGGATGTTTTCTGTTGAGACTTGGAGTCAAAGGAGTCGGAACAGGGAATCCAGACCTGGTTGATGTCGGGCTCTGCCAGTTGTAGAGGGCCCCAAGTGGGATAGCACCAGTACCCCCCCCGGCTCCTCCATCTTAGCAGGGTCCTCAGGAAGGCAATGTGGATGCAGATGTTCCTACAGAGGCTGAAGCCCTCTGGAGGGTTGAAGTCACACAGAAGTTACTTGGCAGGGAGCAAGGAGAGCGGGTCTTCAGGGCCAGGCCTCTGCACAGGAATCCCGGCTTTGATGAACAGATACCAACGGGAATCCCTGCACAGCCCATGGCCTACAATCCAGACACATTCAGCAGCTTCTGGTTTTAAAGTGGAGGCACTGCCCACCCATCTCCATGTGGCCAATTACTTCAAGTCCGGAGCAGTTGAGGAAGACATCTTGGCATCCGTCTAACACCAACACCTGACTAGCACCTGAGCACCCGTTCTCCAGGGGCTCTCAAACTTCTTGTTCTACAGAACCCTATAACTCTTTAACAATTACTGAGAACTCCAAAAGGCTGCTATTTATGTGAGTTAAATCTATCAATATTTCCTGTTAGAATTAATAAGAAGTTAGAAAAAGTGTATAAATTCACTTAAAAATATTAACAATCTACTGTATGTTACCATTAATACTCTTAAACAAAATATAATTCTATTTTTCAAAACAAAAACATTAGTGAGAAGAATAGCAGGATTTTAATTTCTGCAAATCTCTTTTGGACTGGTGAGAGCTGAATTCTCCTATCTTCCTCTGTGTTCCCTGTTTGTGATATCACGGGCCAGGTTTTCCCTGGAAAACCCCACAGGAACTCGGGAGAGCAAGAGTGTGCAAAAGGCAGGTGACACATCCGGCGTTTCTATGAAAATGGTCTCGCACCTCAGGGCCTTGGATACACTTTGATAACTGCTGCCGTATCCAATCGAGACTCTTCTACACAAAGCCAGGCAAGGGTCCTGGATTTTGTAATGAGTTACCCCGCCACCACACCCCTCCCTTCTCTGTGTGTTTCTCACAACTCCATTATTGCAGATGAGGATGTAATCCTCACTGGGGCCTCTAATCCCAGAAGACTGCTAACTTCAAGAGAGAGGTCCCATCTACCATCCCTACACCCCGCATAGTTTATTTTGAGTCAAGCCCTAGATAACTACTTATCGGCACTGACCCTTGTGTCTTATTCCTGAGGTTGACTGAAGGAACCACATCTGGATGGAACTGAAATTTCCCTGCTGATAAACAATGCTGATAAACCACCCCATTCCAACATCTGACTCTTGGGGCTCTTCAAAAACCCGGTAAGGACCCGCTTCACCTAAGAAAGGTCCTCCGCCTGCCAGTCCCGGTGGGTTCTGGGAGGCCGCGCCACCAAGGGCGACCCAGACTCGGCCCCAGCCCCAGGGCCTGAGGGGGAAAGCTTGAGGCTGTGCCCAAGCCCTGCCCCGCCCCACCCCAACACGCTCCGCCCGGCACCACAGCCCCCCCAGCCACCACCCACCCACCC
>NW_022589420.1:0-3327 GCF_009834535.1 Camelus ferus | reverse complement strand
TCTGTCCTCTGGCAATCGGCAGCAAAGCTCTCCTAGGCCTCATCTTGATTGTAGCAAAAACCAACAGATCTTTACTAGGCCTATAATTCATAAAAGTAACGTCTGCATTTTTCCAACAGTAGGTAATCTAAGTATCTTGCAAATACTTCTCAAAGAGCCAGGAAATCGTAAAAGTTTGTTGAAATACAAAAACATTTATTTACATATTAAAACAGCATGAGATTTATTCTATTAAAAAAGTTACATGTCAAATCAATGTTTTGATATTTTAAACCTGTTAAAAGTGCAGGAAAAAAAATCAAAATTTTCTTTAATCACAAAAGAGAGAAGATTATTCCCTGAAAATGATAAATGTGGATTTTTCTAAACTTAATGGATCTGGTCAGAATCCACGAATTTAAATGTCTGAGTGGATGTTACACGGCAACATGAATTCTGAGTTGTAACAATACACATTCTGTGTAAATAATCTTCAAGGTCGTCTGCTTAAGGCAATTTAACTAGTCCCTGTCTCAATAGAATGATACAGATTTCATTAAAACTTCATAGTGCACTAAAAAAAATAAATGAATCCTTGTTACTTTAAGCCATATTCATATATATCATATATATACATATTGAATATGCATCAGAAATAAGCCACCCCCTTTAGTATTCAGAGTTGATCCTTCTAAAATACCTGTCATTGTGACAGCACATTTTTATTAAGCACCTCTTGGGTGCTTTGTATACAAGGCGTCTAACTCTCACAGACAAGGAAAACGATATTACTCAAATTTCACAAATGAGGAAATGTACTTAAGCCATAAAAACAACTTACCTATTCATCATCAGGAAAGAAAAGAGTAATGATTTTACTTACAATATTCACTGACAATCTTTTCTTCCATACTAAGACTACATAAAACCAATTCAGTCTTTCTAAGTATTTCTGTCAATAAGGGCCACTAGAGAAAAGCAAGTAACATCACTAGCAATGGTTGGACTTTCAAAGCCCACTTCTCTTTTGCACTATAATTATTTTTAATGTTTTGTTTTTAGTGCTCACAGAGCACTAAAATTAAAAAAAAATTAACTTTTTAAGTCATTACCTGAGAATAAAACTTTTGTAAAAATGTACAATTTTAATTTATGCCACTCTGTCTCACATTCTCACTGGTGTCTCTCCTTTGAAGTCCTCATCAGGCTGAGATCACTAAAATTGGCCATTTATGGAGTCACAGGAGTTCGGGAAACCACTCAACGGGAGGCTGATTAGAGGAGCAATTAAAAATGCATCCTGTGCAGCCAGGGTTCCAGCACTGAGCTAGCCACTGCCAGCTGTGTGTAATTTGGGACAAGCTGCTCCATCTCTCAATCCCTCAGCTGCAAAAAAGGAGACACTGATACCTACCCTCAAACACCTGCTATGAAGTAAAACATGAGGAAAGCATTTTAGCCTTAGGCAGGTGTCCACTCAGAGCGAGTTTGGTCATTATGATGATGAGGATGGGTGTTAATAAATTAAGCTAGACCAGAAAGTAGAAATCACCATAAAGGAGAAACATTTAAATCAATGAGCATTTTCTTTTGGATGGATTGCAGAATATTCTATTGATTTTTTTAATAAACCAAGATTTGTCCATTAATAATAGATTTACAGGTTCATGGACAAGTCTCCAGAAAAAGAATTAGAGGCCTCTAACCTCTGAATACTAAGAAAGTAAAGTTTAAAAGAATTATGGGGGAGATTATACCTCATTTGGGAGAGTATGTGCTTAGCATGTATGCGGCCCTCAGTTCAGTCCCCAGTAACTCCATTTAAAAACTTTTTTTTTAAGAAATGGAGAATTAAAGCAAACAGATGGAGGAATACAGAATTTTTTTAGAGACTCAACTCAGACTTCTGATGGGGAATAAAACATCCATTTCTCAGAGGAAATCTTGAAAACTATGTAAACTGGATCTGAGATGTCTAGTCTTTTAACATTATTCAAGAATTCATATTACCAAGTCTTAAAACTACCTGATAACCCACAGTGGTGATAGTGATCATAACAGCTGCCAACACGGATCGAGCTCCGGCTAGGAATGCTCTGTTCTGACATCTCTGCCCCTGAGGCCTCACCAGGCTGAGAGCACTAACTTCGGACATTCATGAGCATCTCGTGTAAGTCCTCAATTTGTGCTTCTCACTCCCCCCTCACCAGGCCCTCTGAGGGAAGCACTGTTATCATCTTCCCCACCCGCAGTTAAGGCCACTAAGGCACAGAGACTAAACCCGATCCAGGTCACACTGGCATTAAAGGACGTGTGTATTTCTGCTGTTTTACTTTTTACAAAGGAATCTGAGATATCAATTCAAGGGAGACTGTTAAATAATAAAGTCTGTCTGGTCTCCACTTCAAAGAGCAGATACTATAAATTCCTGATGTAGGATGAGGCTGCCGCCACAAACTGACTCAGCTTGAAATTAATATCCAAGATGAAGCAGCGAATACACGTAAATATTCACGATTGTCAACTCCGCTCTCGGGTCTGGGCCCTTCACTGCCTGAACGGCGGTGAAATCCCCACCCAGGTCAGGGAGGGAAGCGCGGCTCTTCCAGGTCACACCCAGGCTTCAAGGGCTGTTTCCCCTCACAGACTGTCAGTCAACGATTAAAAAGCTCTCAAGATTTTTACACCATGCAAAACTGAAAGATATTTCTGCAGATGGAGCACTTTCTCAGGCTTAAACCTTTTTTGCCTACACTCAGCAAGGGGGAGAAAAGAAACATGACTCTGCAAAGTGTCTGAGCCTCACCACTCACAGGAGTAGAACTGCCTCAGCACAAGATGACAGTTCACATTGCAGGGTGAGAACAAAATAAAGCCGCCCCAACCACAGGCACTCCCAGAGACAGCGCTCAGCAGTCTTCTGCACACTCATGGTTGTGCAGCCCTCACCACCATCTATTTCCAGAACACTCCATTATCCCAGAAGAACCCCCTGTCACTATCAGTCATTCCCTAATCCCCCTCCACCCAGCCCCTTGCAACCATCACCTGCTCTCTGCCTCTGCATTTGCTTATTCTGCGCATTTCAGATCACTGAAGTCAACAATATGTGGCCGTTTATGTCTGGTTCCTTTCACTTAACGTGCTATTATCAAGGCTTTTCCATGTTGAAGAGGTATCAGCATCTTCTTCTATTTTTTTTTGAAAACGTTAAAGTTTATTAGAAGGTGGTAAGTACTATCAAAAAGACTAGAGTGGAGCATAAGGGGTGGGGATTCAAAGGGAAAAGGGGGTTGAGTAATCAGGGGTGACTTCCCATAACAGGTGGCCTTTTTCATCTTACCCTTT
>NW_022589419.1:0-3330 GCF_009834535.1 Camelus ferus | reverse complement strand
GACTGAGAATCCAGAGAAAAGTTTCTCCTGCAACCCATTCCCTTGTGCTAGATGAACGAACGTCTCTCCACATGCTCAGTTCTGAGAGATATTGTGTGTGAAAGCCGTCCTTAAACCTAGCTTGTTGGGAACACAAAGTTTCTTTTCAATTGCAATCTCCACTCCATTCATATATTGGGGAGGTACTAGCTTCAACTCGGTTTTACTGTTAAAACTGCAGGAACTTTAAACCGCACTAGGAAACAGACTGAGAAACCAGAGTAAAGTTTCTCCTGCAACCCGTTCCCTTTGTGCTAAATGAACGAACGTATCTCCACATGCTCATTTCTGAGAGATAAGTGTGTGTAAAAGCCGTCCTTCGCCTAACATTTTGAGAAAACAAAGTTTCTTTTAAGTTGCAAACCCCACTCCATATATATATATTAGTAGGTACTAGCTCCAACACGGTTTTACAGTGAAATCTGCAGGAATTTCAAAACGGCACTAGGAAACAGACTGAGAAACGAGAGGAAATTTCTCCTGCAACCCGTTCCTCCCTTTGTGCTAGATGAACGAACGTCTCTCCACATGCTCATTTCTGAGAGATAATTGTGTGTGAAAGCCGTCCTTAACCTAGCTTGTTGGGAACACAAGTTTCTTTTTCAATTGCAATCTCCACTCCCATACATACATATAGGGGAGGTACCAGCTTCCAACTCGGTTTTACTGTGAAAACTGCAGGAATTTCAAACCGGCACTAGGAACAGACTGAGAATCCAGAGTAAAAATTTTCCTGCAACCCGTTCCCTTTGTGCTAGATGAACGAACGTCTCTCCACATGCTCAGTTCTCAGAGAGAAGTGTGTGTGAAAGCCGTCCTTCACCTAGCTTGTTGGGAACACAAAGTTTCTTTTCAGTTGCAAACTCCACTCCATACTTATGTATGGGGTGGTACTAGCTCCAACTCGTTTTACAGTGAAAACTGCAGGAACTTCAAACCGGCAACAGGAAACAGACTGAGAAACCAGAGTAAAAGTTTCTCCTGCAACCCGTTCCCTTTGTGCTAGGTGAACGAACGTCTCTCCACATGCTCAGTTCTGAGAGATAAATGATGTGAAAGCCGTACTTCACCAAGCTTGTTGGGACACAAAGTTTCTTTTCAGTTGCAAACTACACTCCATACATATATATGGGGAGGTACTAGCTCCAACTCGGTTTTACATTGAAAACTGCAGGAACTTCAAACCGGCAACAGAAACAGACTGAGAAACTGGAGTAAAAGTTTCTCCTGCATCCCGTTCAATTTTTGCTAGATGAACGAATGTCTCTCCCCATTCTGTCTGAGAGATAAATGAGTGTGAAAGCCGTACTTCACCTAGCTTGTTGGGAACACAAAGTTTCTTTTCACTTGAAAACTCCACTCCATACATATATATGGGTAGGTACTAGCACCAACTCAGTTTTACAGTGAAAACTGCAGGAATTTCAAACCGGCAATAGGAAACAGACTGAGAATCCAGAGTAAAAGTTTCTCCTGCAACCCGTTCCCTGTGTGCTAGATGAACGAACGTCTCTCCACATGCTCACTTCTGAGAGATAATTGTGTGTGAAATCCGTCCTTCACCTAGCTTGTTGGGAACACAAAGTTCCTTTTAAATTGCAAACTCCACTCCATTCATATATATGTGGAGGTACTAGGTCCAACTCAGTTTTACACTGAAAACTGCAGGAACTTCAAAACGGCACTTGGAAACAGACTGAGAAAATAGAGTAAAAGTTACACTTGCAACCCGTTCCCTTTGAGCTAGATGAACGAACGTCTCTCCACATGCTCAATTCTGAGAGATAAGTGTGTGTGAAAGCCGTCCTTCACCTAGATTGTTGGGAACACCAAGTTTCTTTTCACATGCAATCTCCACTCAATTCATATATGGGGAGGTACTAGCTCCACCTCGGTTTTCCAGTGAAATCTGCAGGAACTTTAAACCGGCACTAGGAAACAGACTGAGAAACCAAAGTAAAAGTTTCCCTGCAACCCGTTCCATTTGTGCTAAATGAACGAACGTCTGTCCACATGCTCAGTTCTGAGAGATAAGCGGGTGTAAAAGCCGTCCTTCGCCTAAAATTTTGAGAACACAAAGTTTCTTTTAAGTTGCAAACCCCACTCCATACATATATATGGGTAGGTACTAGCTCCAAGTCGGTTTTACAGTGAAAACTGCAGGAACTTCAAAACGGCACTAGGAAACAGACTGAGAAACCAGAGTAAAAGTTTCTCCTGCAACTCGTTCCCTTTGTGCTAGATGAACGAACGTCTCTCCACATGCTCAGTTCTGAGAGATAAATGAGTGTGAAAGCCATACTTAAACTAGCTTGTTGGGAACACAAAGTTTCTTTTCACTTTCAAAATCCACTCCATAAATATATATGGGGAGGTACCAGCTCCAACTCGGTTTTACAGTGAAAACTGCAGGAACTTCAAAACGGCACTAGGAAACAGACTGAGAAAACAGAGTAAAAGTTACCCTTGCAACCCGTTCCATTTGAGCTAGATGAACGAACGTCTCTCCACATGCTCAGTTCTGAGAGATAAGTGTGTGTGAAAGCCGTCCTTCACCTAGATTGTTGGGAACACCAAGTTTTTTTTCACTTGCAATCTCCACTCCATTCATAGATATGGGGAGGAACTAGCTCCAACTCGGTTTTACAGTGAAAACTGCAGGAACTTCAAACTGGCACTAGGAAACAGACTGAGAAACCAGAGTAAAAGTTTCCTCCTGCAACCAGTTCCCTTCGTGCTAGATGAACGAACGTCTCTCCACATGCTCAATTCTGAGAGATAAGTGTGTGTGAAAGCCGTCCTTCACCTAGATTGTTGGGAACACCAAGTTTCTTTTCACTTGCAATCTCCACTCCATTCATATATATGGGGAGGTACTAGCTCCAATTCGGTTTTACAGTGAAAACTGCAGGAAATTTAAACCGGCACTAGGAACGACTGAGAAACCAGAGTAAAAGTTTCTCCTGCAACCCGTTCCCTTTGTGCTAAATGAACGAACGTCTCTCCACATGCTCAGTTCTGAGAGATAAGTGTGTGTAAAAGCCGTCCTTCGCCTAACATTTTGAGAACACAAAGTTTCTTTTAAGTTGCAAACCCCACTCCATACATATATATGGGTAGGTACTAGCTCCAAGTCGGTTTTACAGTGAAAACTGCAGGAACTTCAAACCGGCACTAGGAAACAGACTGAGAAACCAGAGTAAAAGTTACTCCTGCAGCGCGTTCCCATTTTGCTAGATGAACGAAAGTCTCTCCACATGCTCAGTTCTGAGAGTAAGTGTGTGTGAAAGC
>NW_022589418.1:0-3336 GCF_009834535.1 Camelus ferus | reverse complement strand
TACATGTATGGATTGGAGTTTGCAAGTGAAAAGAAACTTTGTGTTCCCACAATCTAGGTGAAGGACGGCTTTCACAACAATTTTCTCTCACATCTGAGCATGTTGAGTGACGTTCTTTCATCTAGCACAAAGGGAACCGGTTGCACGAGAAACTATTACTCTGGTTTCTCATTCTGTTTCCTAGTGCCGGTTTGAAGTTCCTGCAGTTTTCTCTGTAAAACCGAGTTGGAGCTCATACCTCCCCATATATATGTATGGTGTGGAATCTGCCAATGAAGAGAAACTTTGTGTTTCCAACAAGGTAGTTGAAGGATGGCATTCACACCCTCTTATCTCTCAGAACTGAGCATGTGAAGAGACTTTCGTTCATCTAGCACAAAGGGAATGGGTTGCAGGAGAAAGTATTACTCTGGTTTCTCAGTATGTTTCCTATTGCCGGTTGAAGTTCCTGCAGTTTTCACAGTAAAACCGAGTAGGAGTTCGTACCTCCCCATATATATGTGGAGTTGAGTTTGCAACTGAAAAGAAACTTTGTGTTCCCAACATGCTAGGTGAAGGACGGCTTTCACACACACTTATCTCTCAGAACCTAGCATGTGGAGAGACGTTCGTTCATCTAGCACAAAGGGAACGGGTTGCAGGAGAAACATTTTCTCTGGTTTCTCAGTCTGTTTCCTAGTGCCGGTTTGAAGTTCCAGCTGTTTTCACTGTAAATCGAGTTGGAGCTCGTACCTCCCCATATATATGTATGGATTGGAATTTGCAAGTGAAAAGAAACTTTGTGTTCCCACAATCTAGGTGAAGGACGGCTTTCACACACAATTTTCTCTCAGATCTGAGCATGTGGAGAGACGTTCTTTCATCTAGCGCAAAGGGAACGTGTTGCACGAGAAACTACTACTCTGGTTTCTCATTCTGTTTCCTAGTGCCGGTTTGAAGTTCCTGCAGTTTTCTCTGTAAAACCGAGTTGGAGCTCGTACCTCCCCATATATACGTATGGTGTGGAATCTGCCAGAGAGAAAATTTGTGTTCCCAACAAGTTAGTTAAAGGACGGCATTCACACCCACTTATCTCTCAGATCTGAGCATGTGGAGAGACTTTCTTTCATCTAGCACAAAGGGAATAGGTTGCAGGGGAAGTATTACTCTGGTTTCTCAGTATGTTTCCTATTGCCGGTTGAAGTTTCCTGCAGATTTCACTGTAAAACAGAGTTGGAGATCGTACCTCCCCATATATATATATGGAGTGGTTTTTGCAAATGAAAAGAAAACATTGTGTTCCCAACAAGCTAAATGAAGGACGGATTTCACACACACTTATCTCTAAGAACTGAGCATGTGGAGAGACGTTCGTTCATCTAGCACAAAGGGAACGGGTTGCAGGAGAAACTTATACTCTGGATTGTCAGTCTGTATCCTAGTGCCGGTTTGAAGTTCCTGCAGTTTTCACTGTAAAACCGATTTGGAGCTCGTACCTCCCCATATATATGTATGGAGTGGAATCTGCCAATGAAGAGAACTTTGTGTTCCCAACAAGGTAGGTGAAGGACGGCATTCACACACACTTATCTCTCAGAACTGAGCATGTGGAGAGAATTTCGCTCATCTAGCACAAAGTGAACGGGTTGCAGGGGTAACTTTTACTCTGGTTTCTCAGTATGTTTCCTAGTGCCGGTTTGAAGTTACTGCAGTTATCACTGTAAAACCGAGTTGGAGCTCGTACCTCCCCATATATGAATGGAGTGTAGTTTGCAACTGAAAAGAAACTGTGTGTTCCCAACAAGCAAGATGAAGGACGGCTTTCACACACACTTATCTCTCAGACCTGAGCATGTGGAGAGACGTTCGTTCATCTAGCACGAACGGAACGTGTTGCAAGTCAAACTTTTACTCTGGTATATCAGTCTGTTTCCTAGTGCCGATTTGAAGTTCATGCCGTTTTCACTTTAAAACCGATTTGGAGCTCGTACATCCCCATATATATGTATGGAGTATAGTTTGCAAGTGAAAAGAAACTTTGTGTTCCAAAAAGCTAGGTGAAGGACGGCTTCCACACACACTTTTCTCTCAGAACTGAGCATGTGGAGAGCCGTTCGGTCATCTAGCACAAATGGAACGGGTTGCAGGAGAAACTATTACTCTGTTTTCTCAGTCTGTTTCCTAGTTCCGGTTTGAAGTTCCCGCAGTTTTCCCTGTAAAAAAGATTTGGAGCTCGTACCACCCCATATAAATGTATGGATTGGAGTTTGCAAGTGAAAAGAAACTTTGTGTTCCCACAATCTAGGTGAAGGGCGGCTTTCACAAACAATTTTCTCTCACATCTGAGCATGTTGAGTGACGTTCTTTCATCTAGCACAAAGGGAACCGGTTGCACGAGAAACTATTACTCTGGTTTCTCATTCTGTTTCCTAGTGCCGGTTTGAAGTTCCTGCAGTTTTCTCTGTAAAACCGAGTTGGAGCTCATACCTCCCCATATATATGTATGGTGTGGAATCTGCCAATGAAGAGAAACTTTGTGTTTCCAACAAGGTAGTTGAAGGATGGCATTCACACCCTCTTATCTCAGAACTGAGCATGTGAAGAGACTTTCGTTCATCTAGCACAAAGGGAATGGGTTGCAGGAGAAAGTATTACTCTGGTTTCTCAGTATGTTTCCTATTGCCGGTTGAAGTTCCTGCAGTTATCACAGTAAACCGAGTAGGAGTTCGTACCTCCCCATATATATGTATGGAGTTGAGTTTGCAACTGAAAAAACTTTGTGTTCCCAACAAGCTAGGTGAAGGACGGCTTTCACACACACTTATCTCTCAGAACCTAGCATGTGGAGAGACGTTCGTTCATCTAGCACAAAGGGAACGGGTTGCAGGAGAAACATTTTCTCTGGTTTCTCAGTCTGTTTCCTAGTGCCGGTTTGAAGTTCCAGCTGTTTTCACTGTAAAATCGAGTTGGAGCTCGTACCTCCCCATATATATGTATGGATTGGAATTTGCAAGTGAAAAGAAACTTTGTGTTCCCACAATCTAGGTGAAGGACGGCTTTCACACACAATTTTCTCTCAGATCTGAGCATGTGGAGAGACGTTCTTTCATCTAGCGCAAAGGGAACGTGTTGCACGAGAAACTACTACTCTGGTTTCTCATTCTGTTTCCTAGTGCCGGTTTGAAGTTCCTGCAGTTTTCTCTGTAAAACCGAGTTGGAGCTCGTACCTCCCCATATATACGTATGGTGTGGAATCTGCCAATGAAGAGAAAATTTTGTTCCCAACAAGGTAGTTAAAGGACGGCATTCACACCCACTTATCTCTCAGATCTGAGCATGTGGAGAGACTTTCTTTCA
>NW_022589417.1:0-3338 GCF_009834535.1 Camelus ferus | reverse complement strand
GCAGTTTTCACTGTAAAACCGATTGGAGCTAGTACATAGCCCATATATATGTATGAGTGGAGTTTGGCAAGCATGAAAAGAAAGCTTTGTGTGGGGTTTCCCAAGCAAGCTAGGTGAAGGACGGCCTTCCACACACTTATATCTCAGAACTGAGGAATGTGGAGAGACCGTTCGTTCATCGAGCACAAGGGAACGGGTTGCAAGGAGAAACTTTAGTCTGGCTTCTCAGTCGGTTTCCTGGTGCCGGTATGAAGTTCCTGCATGTTTTCACTGTAAAACCGAGTTGGAGCTTGTACCTCCCCATATATATGTATGGAATGGAGTTTGCAACTGAAAAGAAACTTGTGTTCCCAACAAGCTAGGTGAAGGACGGCTTTCACACACACTTATCTCTCAGAACTGAGCAAGTGGAGAGACGTTCGTTCATCTAGCACCAAGGGAACGGGTTGCAGGAGACACTTTTTCTCTGCTTTCTCAGTCTGTTTCCTAGTGCCGGTTTGAAGTTCCTGCAGTTTTCACTGTAAAACCGAGTTGGAGCTTAGTACCTCCCCATATATATGTATGGAATGGAGTTTGCAACTGAAAAGAAACTTGTGTTCCCAACAAGCTAGGTGAAGGACGGCTTTCACACACACTTATCTCTCAGAACTGAGCAAGTGGAGAGACGTTCGTTCATCTAGCACCAAGGGAACGGGTTGCAGGAGACACTTTTTCTCTGCTTTCTCAGTCTGTTTCCTAGTGCCGGTTTGAAGTTCCTGCAGTTTTCACTGTAAAACCGAGTTGGAGCTAGTACCTCCCCATATATGTATGGAATGGAGTTTGCAACTGAAAAGAAACTTTGTGTTCCAACAAGCTAGGTGAAGGACGGCTTTCACACACACTTATCTCTCAGAACTGAGCAAGTGGAGAGACGTTCGTTCATCTAGCACCAAGGGAACGGGTTGCAGGAGACACTTTTCTCTGCTTTCTCAGTCTGTTTCCTAGTGCCGGTTTGAAGTTCCTGCAGTTTTCACTGTAAAACCGAGTTGGAGCTAGTACCTCCCCATATATATGTATGGAATGGAGTTTGCAACTGAAAA
Source organism: Camelus ferus (assembly GCF_009834535.1). Classification (NCBI taxonomy): domain Eukaryota; kingdom Metazoa; phylum Chordata; class Mammalia; order Artiodactyla; family Camelidae; genus Camelus; species Camelus ferus. Next base: position 2,259 of record NW_022589417.1, on the reverse strand, counting down.
GAAACTTTGTGTTCCCAACAAGCTAGGTGAAGGACGGCTTTCACACACACTTATCTCTCAGAACTGAGCAAGTGGAGAGACGTTCGTTCATCTAGCACCAAGGGAACGGGTTGCAGGAGACACTTTTTCTCTGCTTTCTCAGTCTGTTTCCTAGTGCCGGTTTGAAGTTCCTGCAGTTTTCACTGTAAAACCGAGTTGGAGCTAGTACCTCCCCATATATATGTATGGAATGGAGTTTGCAACTGAAAAGAAACTTTGTGTTCCCAACAAGCTAGGTGAAGGACGGCTTTCACACACACTTATCTCTCAGAACTGAGCAAGTGGAGAGACGTTCGTTCATCTAGCACCAAGGGAACGGGTTGCAGGAGACACTTTTCTCTGCTTTCTCAGTCTGTTTCCTAGTGCCGGTTTGAAGTTCCTGCAGTTTTCACTGTAAAACCGAGTTGGAGCTTGTACCTCCCCATATATATGTATGGAATGGAGTTTGCAACTGAAAAGAAACTTTGTGTTCCCAACAAGCTAGGTGAAGGACGGCTTTCACACACACTTATCTCTCAGAACTGAGCAAGTGGAGAGACGTTCGTTCATCTAGCACCAAGGGAACGGGTTGCAGGAGACACTTTTTCTCTGCTTTCTCAGTCTGTTTCCTAGTGCCGGTTTGAAGTTCCTGCAGTTTTCACTGTAAAACCGAGTTGGAGCTAGTACCTCCCCATATATATGTATGGAATGGAGTTTGCAACTGAAAAGAAACTTTGTGTTCCCAACAAGCTAGGTGAAGGACGGCTTTCACACACACTTATCTCTCAGAACTGAGCAAGTGGAGAGACGTTCGTTCATCTAGCACCAAGGGAACGGGTTGCAGGAGACACTTTTTCTCTGCTTTCTCAGTCTGTTTCCTAGTGCCGGTTTGAAGTTCCTGCAGTTTTCACTGTAAAACCGAGTTGGAGCTAGTACCTCCCCATATATATGTATGGAATGGAGTTTGCAACTGAAAAGAAACTTTGTGTTCCCAACAAGCTAGGTGAAGGACGGCTTTCACACACACTTATCTCTCAGAACTGAGCAAGTGGAGAGACGTTCGTTCATCTAGCACCAAGGGAACGGGTTGCAGGAGACACTTTTTCTCTGCTTTCTCAGTCTGTTTCCTAGTGCCGGTTTGAAGTTCCTGCAGTTTTCACTGTAAAACCGAGTTGGAGCTAGTACCTCCCCATATATATGTATGGAATGGAGTTTGCAACTGAAAAGAAACTTTGTGTTCCCAACAAGCTAGGTGAAGGACGGCTTTCACACACACTTATCTCTCAGAACTGAGCAAGTGGAGAGACGTTCGTTCATCTAGCACCAAGGGAACGGGTTGCAGGAGACACTTTTTCTCTGCTTTCTCAGTCTGTTTCCTAGTGCCGGTTTGAAGTTCCTGCAGTTTTCACTGTAAAACCGAGTTGGAGCTTAGTACCTCCCCATATATATGTATGGAATGGAGTTTGCAACTGAAAAGAAACTTTGTGTTCCCAACAAGCTAGGTGAAGGACGGCTTTCACACACACTTATCTCTCAGAACTGAGCAAGTGGAGAGACGTTCGTTCATCTAGCACCAAGGGAACGGGTTGCAGGAGACACTTTTTCTCTGCTTTCTCAGTCTGTTTCCTAGTGCCGGTTTGAAGTTCCTGCAGTTTTCACTGTAAAACCGAGTTGGAGCTTGTACCTCCCCATATATATGTATGGAATGGAGTTTGCAACTGAAAAGAAACTTTGTGTTCCCAACAAGCTAGGTGAAGGACAGCTTCCACATAATCTTATCTCTCAGAACTTTGCAAATGGAGAGACGTTCGTTCATCTAGCACCAAGGGAACGGGTTGCAGGAGACACTTTTTCTCTGCTTTCTCAGTCTGTTTCCTAGTGCCTGTTTGAAGTTCCTGCAGTTTTCACTGTAAAACCGAGTTGGAGCTTGTACCTCCCCATATATATGTATTGAATGGAGTTTGCAACTGAAAAGAAACTTGGTGTTCCCAACAAGCTAGGTGAAGGACGGCGTTCACACACACTTATCTCTCAGAACTGAGCAAGTGGAGAGACGTTCGTTCATCTAGCACCAAGGGAACGAGTTGCAGGAGACACTTATTCTCTGCTTTCTCAGTCTGTTTCCTAGTGCCGGTTTGAAGTTCCTGCAGTTTTCACTGTAAAACCGAGTTGGAGCTTGTACCTCCCCATATATATGTATGGAATGGAGTTTGCAACTGAAAAGAAACTTGTGTTCCCAAC
>NW_022589416.1:0-3342 GCF_009834535.1 Camelus ferus | reverse complement strand
AGGAAACAACTGTAATCCACAGTACAATTTCTCCTGCCAACACGTTCCCTTTGTGTTAGATGAAAGAAAGTCTCCCCAATGCTCAGTCTGAGAGATAAGTGTGTGTGAAAGCCGTCCTTCACCTAGCTTGTTGGGAACACAAAGTTTCTTTCACTTGCAAACTCCACTCCATCATATATGGGGAAGTACTAGCTCCTAATAGTTAACAGTGAAACTGCAGGAACTTCACACCGGCACGAGGAAACAGACTGAGAAAACTGAGAAATAGTGTCTCCTGCATCCCGTGCCCTTTGTGCTAGATGAACGAACGTCTCTCCACATGCTCAGTTCTGAGGAAATGTTGTGAAAGCCGTACTTCAACTAGCTTGTTGGGAACACAAAGTTTCTTTTCAGTTGCATACTCACTCCATACATATATATGGGGAGGGTACGAGCTCCAACTCGTTTTACAGTGAAAAATGCAGGAAATTCAAACCGGCACTAGGAAACAGACTGAGATACCAGAGTAAAAGTTTCACCTTCAACCCGTTCCCTTTTGCTATGAACGAACATCTCTCCACAGGCTCCATTTCTGAGAGAAAATTGTGTGTGAAAGCCGTGATTCACCTAGCTTTTTGGTTTAACACAAAGTTTCTTTTCACTGCAAACACCATTCCATACATATATATGGGGAGGTATGAGCTCCAACTTGTTTAATGTGAAAAACTGCAGGAACATCAAACAGGCACAAGAAACAGACTGAGAAACCAGAGTAAAAGTTCTCTCTGCAACCCGTTCCCTTTTGCAAGATGAACGAACGTCTCTACGCATGGTCAGTTCTGAGAGGTAAGTGTGTGTGAAAGCCGTCTTCACCTAGCTCGTTGGGAACACAAAGTTTCTTTTAACTTGCAAACTTCACAGCATACATATATTTGGTGAGGGTACTAGCTCCAAATAGGCTTAACAGTGAAAACTGTAGGAACTTCAAACCGGCACGAGGGGAAACAGAATGAGAAAAACAGAGAAAAAAGTGTCTCCTGCATCCCGTGCCTTTGTGATGAACGAACGTCTCTCACATGCTCAGTTCTGAGGGATAATTGTGTGTGAAAGCCGTACTTCATCTAAACTTGTTGGGAACACAAAGTTCTTTTCAGTTGCAAACTCCACTCCATACATATATATGGGGAGGTACGAGCTCCAACTCGGTTTTACAGTGAAAACAGCAGGAACTTCAAACCGGCATAGGTAAACAGACTGAGAAACCAGAGTAAAAGTTCTCCTGCAACCCGTTCCATTTGTGCTAGATGAACGAACGTCCTTCCGCATGCTCAGTTCTGAGAGATAAGTGTGTGTGAAAGCCGTACTTCACATAGCTTGTTGTGAACACAAAGTTTCTTTTTTCTTGCGAACTCCACTCCATACATATATATGGGGAGATACGAGCTCCAACTCGGTTTTACAGTGAAAACTGCAGGAACTTCAAACCGGCACTAGGAAACACTCTGAGAATCCAGAGTAAAATTTCTCCTGCAACACGTTCCCTTTGTGCTAGATGAACGAACGGCTCTCCACATGCTCAGTTCTGAGAGATAAGTGTGTGTGAAAGCCGTCCTTCACCTAGCTTGTTGGGAACACATAGTATCTTTTCACTTGCAAACTCCACAGCATACATATATATGGTGATGTACTAGCTCCAAATAGGCTTAACAATGAAAACTGCAGGAACTTCAAACCGGCACGAGGAAAAAAATGAGAAAACAGAGAAAAAGTGTCTCCTGCATTCCGTTCCCTTTGTGCTAGATGAACGAACGTCTCTCCACATGCTCAGTTCTGAGGGAAAATTGTGTGTGAAAGCCGTACTTCACCTAGCTTGTTGGGAACACAAAGTTTCTTTTCAGTTGCAAACTCCACTCCATACATGTATATGGGGATGTACGAGCTCCAACTCAATTTTACTGTGAAAACTGCAGGAAATTCAAACCGGCACTAGGAAACAGACTGAGAAACCAGAGTAAAAGTTTCACCTGCAACCCGTTCCCTTTTTGCTAGATGAACGAACGTCTCTCCACATGCTCAGTTCTGAGAGATAAGTGTGTGTTTAAGCCGTACTTCACCTAGCTTGTTGGGAACACAAAGTTTTTTCAGTTGCAAACTCCACTCAATACATATATATGGGCAGGTACAGGTAGAGCTCCAATTCCGTTTACAGTGAAAACAGCAGGAATTTCAAACATGCACTAGGAAACAGACTGAGAAAAAGAGTAATAGTTTCTCCTGCAACCGTTCCCTTTGTGTTAGATGAAAGAAAGTCTCCCACATGCTCAGTTCTGAGAGATAAGTGTGTGGTAAGCCGTCCTTCACCTAGCTTGTTGGGAACACAAAGTTTCTTTTCAGTTGCAAACTCCACTCAATACTTATATATGGGCAGGTACGAGCTCCAATTCCGTTTACAGTGAAAAAATGCAGGAACTTCAACCGGCAGTAGGAAACAGACTGAGAAACCAGGTAATAGTTCCCCTGCAACCCGTTCCCTTTTGTGTAGATGAAAGAAAGTCTCCCCACATGCTCAGTTCTGAGAGATAAGTGTGTGTGTAAGCCGTCCTTCAAACTAGCTTGTTGGGAACACAAAGTTCTTTTCACTTGCAAACTCCACTCCATACAATATATGGGGAAGTACTAGCTCCTAATAGGTTAACAGTGAAAACTGCAGGAACTTCACACGACACGAGGAAACAGACTGAGAAAACTGTAAAAAAAGTGACTCCTGCATCCCGTTGCCATTTGTGCTAGATGAACGAACGTCTCTCCACATGCTCAGCTGAGGGAAAATTGTGTGTGAAAGCCGTACTTCAACTAGCTGTTGGGAAAAACAAAGTTTCTTTTCAGTTGCAAACTCCACTCCAACTAATATATGGGGAGGTACGAGCTCCAACTCGGTTTTACAGTGAAAAATGCAGGAACTTCAAACCGGCACTAGGAAAAACCGAGGATACCAGAGTAAGTTTCACCTGCAACCCGTCCCCTTTTTGCTGATGAACGAACATCTCTCCACATGCTCAGTTCTGAGAGATAAGTGTGTGTGAAAGCCGTCCTTCACCTAGCTTGTTGGGAACACAAAGTTTCTTTTCAGTTGCAAACTCCACTCAAGACATATATATGGGCAGATACGAGCTCAAATTCCGTTTACAGTGGAATGAAAAACAGCAGGAACTTCAAACCGGCACTAGGAAACAGACAGAGAAACCAAGAGAAATAGTTTCTTCTGCAACCCGTTCCCTTTGTGTTAGATGAAAGAAAATCTCCCACATGCTCAGTTCTGAGAGATACGTGTTGTGTAAGCCGTACTTCACCTAGCTTTTTGGG
>NW_022589415.1:0-3342 GCF_009834535.1 Camelus ferus | reverse complement strand
TTCCTAGTGCCGGTTTGAATTTCCTCCAGTTTCACTGTAAAACCGAGTTGGAGCTAGTAACTTCCCATATATATGCATGGAGTGGAATTTGCAACTGAAAAGAAACTTTGTGTTCCCAACAAGCTAGGTGAAGGACGCTTCACACACATTCTCTCTCAGAACTGAGCATGTAGAGAGACGTTCGTTCATCTAGCAAAATGGAACCGGTTGCAGGAGAAACTATTACTCTGGTTTCTCAGTCTGTTTCCTGTTGCCGGTGAAGTTCCTGCAAATTTTCACTGTAAAAACCGAGTTGAAGCTAGTACTACCCATATATATGTATGGAGTGAGTTTGCAACTGAAAAGGAACTTTGTGTTCCCTAGGAGCTAGGTGAGAACGGCTTTCACAATCACATATCTTTCAGTACTGAGCAAGTGGAGAGACGTTCGTTCATCTAGCACAAATGGAACGGGTTGCAGGAGGAAACTTTTCTCTGGTTCTCAGTCTGTTTCCTGTTGCCAGTTTAAACATCTGCAGTTTTCACTGTAAAACCGAGTTGGAGCTACTACTTCCTATATATGTATAGAATGGAGTTTTGCAACCGAAAGAAAACTTTGTGTTCCCAAAAAGCTAGGTGAATGACGGCTTTCTCACACAATTATCTCTCAGAACTGAGCATGTGGAGAGACGGTCGTTCATCTAGCACAAAGGGAACGGGTTGCAGGAGAAACTTTTACTCTGGTTTCTCAGTCTGTTTCCTAGTGCCGGTTTGAATTTCCTGCAGTTTTCACTGTAAAACCGAGTTGGAGCTAGTAACTTCCCATATATATGTATGGAGTGGAGTTTGCAACTGAAAAGAAACTTTGTGTTCCCAACAAGCTAGTTGAAGGACGGCTTTCACACACACTTAACTCTCAGAAGTGAGCAAGTGGAAAGACGTTCGTTCATCTAGCACAAAGTGAACGGGTTGCAGGAGAAACTTTTTCTCTGATTTCTCAGTCTGTTTCCTGTTGCCGGTTTAAAGTTCCTGCATTTTTTACTGTAAAACCGAGTTGGAGCTAGTACTTACCCATATATATGTATGGAGTGGAGTTTGCACCTGAAAGGAACTTTGTGTTCCCAAGAAGCAAGCTGAAGGATGGCTTTCACACACACTTATCTCTCAGAACTGAGCATGTGGAGAGACGTTCGTTCATCTAGCACAAAGGGAACGGGTTGCAGGAGAAACTTTTACTCTGGTTTCTCAGTCTGTTTCCTGTTGCCGGTTTAAACTTCCTGCAGTTTTCACTGTAAAACCGAGTTGGAGCTGGTACCTCCCCATATATATGTATGGTGTGGAGTTTGCAAATGAAAAAAAACTTTGTGTTCCCAAAAAGCTAGGTGAAGTACGGCTTTCACACACACTTATCTCTCAGAAATGAGCATGTGGATAGACGTTCGTTCATCTAGCAAAAATGGAACGGGTTGCAGGAGAAACTTTTACTCTGGTTTCTCAGTCTGTTTCCTAGTGTCGGTTTGTAGTTCCTGCAGTTTTCACTGTAAATCCGATTTGGAGCTAGTAAATTCCCATATATATGTATGGAGTGGAGATTGCAAATGAAAAGAAACTTTGTGTTCCCAAAAAGCTAGGTGAAGGACGGATTTCACACACAATTATCTCTCAGAACTGAGCATGGGGAGAAAGCTTCGTTCACCTAGCAAAAAGTGAACGGGTTGCAGGAGTAACTTTTACTCTGGATTCTCAGTCTGGTTCCTAGTGCCGGTTTGATGTTCCTGCAGTTTTCACTGTAAAACTGTGTTGGAGCTAGTACCTCCCCATAAATATTTAAGGAGTGGAGTTTGCAACTGAAAAGAAACTTTGTATTCCCAAAAAGCTAGGTGAATGACGGCTTTCTCACACACATATCTCTCAGAACTGAGCATGTGGAGAGACGTTCGTTCATCTAGCACAAAGGGAACGGGTTGCAGGAGAAACTTTTACTCTGGTTTCTCAGTCTGTTTCCTAGTGCCGGTTTGAATTTCCTCCAGTTTTCACTGTAAAACCGAGTTGGAGCTAGTAACTTCCCATATATATGCATGGAGTGGAATTTGCAACTGAAAAGAAACTTTGTGTTCCCAACAAGCTAGGTGAAGGACGGCTTTCACACACAATTATCTCTCAGAACTGAGCATGTAGAGAGACGTTCGTTCATCTAGCACCAATGGAACCGGTTGCAGGAGAAACTATTACTCTGGTTTCTCAGTCTGTTTCCTGTTGCCGGTTTGAAGTTCCTGCAATTTTCACTGTAAAACCGAGTTGGAGCTAGTACTACCCATATATATGTATGGAGTGGAGTTTGCAACTGAAAGGAACTTTGTGTTCCCTAGGAGCTAGGTGAAGAACGGCTTTCACAATCACATATCTTTCAGTACTGAGCAAGTGGAGAGACGTTCGTTCATCTAGCACAAATGGAACGGGTTGCAGGAGAAACTTTTTCTCTGGTTTCTCAGTCTGTTTCCTGTTGCCAGTTTAAACATCCTGCAGTTTTCACTGTAAAACCGAGTTGGAGCTACTACTTCCCTATATATATGTATAGAATGGAGTTTGCAACCGAAAGAAACTTTGTGTTCCCAAGAGCTAGGTGAAGGACGGCTTTCACACACTTAATCTCAGAACTGAGCATGTGGAGAGACGTTCGTTCATCTAGCAAAGGGAACGGGTTGCAGGGGAAACTATTACTCTGGTTTCTCAGTCTGTTTCCTGTTACCGGTTTGAAGTTCCTGCATTTTTCTCTGTAAAACCGAGTTGGAGCTAGTACCTCCCCATATATATGTATGAAGTGGAGTTTGCAAGTGAAAAGAAACTTTGTGTTCCCAACAAGCTAGGTGAAGGACGGTTTTCACACACACTTATCTCTCAGAACTGAGCATGTGGAGAGACGTTCGTTCATCTAGCACAAAGGGAACTGGTTGCAGGAGAAACTTTAACTCTGGTTTCTCAGTCTGTTTCCTAGTGCCAGTTTGAAGTTACTGCAGTTTTCACTGTAAAATCGATTTGGAGCTAGTACCACCCCATATATATGTATGGAGTGGAGTTTGCAACTGAAAAGAAACTTTGTGTTCCCAACAAGCTAGGTGAAGTACGGCTTTCACACACACTTATCTCTCAAAAGTGAGCATGTGGAGATACGTTCGTTCATCTAGCAGAAACGGAACGGGTTGCAGGAGAAAATTTTACTATGTTTTCTCAGTCTGTTTCCTAGTGCCTGTTTGAAATTCCTGCAGTTTTCAATGTAAAACCGACTTGGAGCTAGTACCTCCCCATATATATGTATGGAGAGGAGTTTGCAACTGAAAAGAAACTTTGTGTTAACAACAAGCTA
>NW_022589414.1:0-3348 GCF_009834535.1 Camelus ferus | reverse complement strand
GTGGAGAGACGTTCGTTCATCTAGACCAAGGGAGCGGGTTGTAGGGGATACTTTTACTCTGGTTTCTCATTTTGTTTCCTAATGCCGGTTTGAAGTTTCCTGCAGTTTTTTAAAGGTAAAACAAGTTGGGGCTAGTACCTCCCCATATATATGTATGGAGTGGAGTTTGCAATTGAAAGAAACTGTGTTTCCCAACAAGCTAGGAGAAGGCGGCTTTCACACACACTTATCTCTCAAAACTGAGATGTGGAGAGACATTCGTTCATCTATCACAAAGGGAACGTTTTGCAGGAGAAACTTTACTCTGGTTTCTCATCTGTTTCCTAGTGTCGGTTTTGAGGTTCCTGCAGTTTTTCACTGTAAAACCGAGTTGGGGCTTGTACCTCCCCATATATATTATGGAGTGGAGTTTGCAACTGAAAAGAAACTTTGTGTTCCCAACAATCTAGGTGAAGGACGGCTTTCCCACACACTTATCTCTTAGAACTGAGCATGTGGAGAGACGTTCGTTCATCTAGCACCAAGGGAACAGTTTGCAGAGAAACTTTTACTCTGGTTTCTCAGTCTGTTTCTAGTTCCGGTTTGAAGTTCCTGCAGTTTTTCACTGTAAACCGAGTTGGAGCTAGTACCTCCCCATATATATGTTGGAGTGGAGTTTTGCAGTTGAAAATAAACTGTGTTCCCACAAGCTAGGTGAAGGACAGCTTTCCCACACACTTATCTCTTAGAACTGAGCATGTGAGAGACGTTCTTTCATCTAGCACCAACGGAACTGTTTTGCAGGAGAAACTTTACTCTGGTTTCTCAGTCTGTTTCTAGTCCGTTTTTAGGTTCCTGCAGTTTCACTGTAAAACCGAGTTGGAGCTAGTTACCTCCCCAAATATATGTATGGAATGGAGTTTGCAACTGAAAGAAACTTGGTTCCCAACAAATAGGTGAAGGACGGCTTTCACACACACTTATCTCTCAGAACTGAGCATGTTAGAACGTTCGTTCATCTAGCACCAAGGGAACGGGTTGCAGGAGAAACTTTTTACTCTCGTTTCTCAGTCTGTTTCCTAGTGCCGGTTTGATGTTCCTGCAGTTTTCACTGTAAAACCGAGTGGAGCTAGTACCTCCCCATATATGTATGGATTGGTGTTTGCAACTGAAAAGAAACTTTGTGTTCCCAACCGCTAGGTGAAGGATGGCTTTCACACCACTTATCTCTCAGAACTGAGCAAGTGGAGAGACGTTCGTTCATCTAGAACAAGGGAGCGGGTTGAAGGGGATACTTTTACTCTGGTTTCTCATTTTGTTTCCTAATGCTGGTTTGAAGTTCCTGCAGTTTTAAGGTAAAACAAGTTGGGCTAGTACCTCCCCATATATATGTAAGGAGGGAGTTTGCAATTGAAAGAAACTGTGTTCCCAACAACTAGGTGAAGGACGGCTTTCCCACACACTTTTCTCTTAGAACTGAGCACGTAGAGAGACGTTCGTTAATCTAGCACTAAGGGAAAGGGTTGCAGGAGAAACTTTTACCCTGGTTTCTCAGTCTGTTTCCTACTGCCGGTTTGAAGTTCCTGCAGTTTTCACTGTAAAACCGAGTTGGAGCTAGTACCTCCCCATATATATGTATGGAATGGAGTTTGCAGAAAAGAAACTTTGGGTTCCCAACAAGATAGGTGAAGGACGGCTTTCACACACACACTTATCTCTCAGATCTGAGCATGTTTAGAGGACGTTCGTTCATCTAGCACCAAGGGAACGGGTTGCAGGAGAAACTTTTACTCTCGTTTCTCAGTCTGTTTCCTAGTGCCGGTTTGATGTTCCTGCAGTTTTCACTGTAAAACCGAGTTGGAGCTAGTACCTCCACATATATATGTATGGATTGGAGTTTGCAACTGAAAAGAAACTTTGTGTTCCCAACAAGCTAGGTGAAGGATGGCTTTCACACACACTTATCTCTCAGAACTGAGCAAGTGGAGAGACGTTCGTTCATCTAGAACCAAGGGAGCGGGTTGTAGGGGATACTTTTACTCTGGTTTCTCATTTTGTTTCCTAATGCCGGTTTGAAGTTCCTGCAGTTTTTAAAGGTAAAACAAAGTTGGGGCTAGTACCTCCCCATATATATGTATGGAGTGGAGTTTGCAATTGAAAAGAAACTCTGTTCCCAACAAGCTAGGAGAAGGACGGCTTTCCCACACACTTTTCTCTTAGAACTGAGCATGTCGAGACACGTTCGTTCATCTAGCACCAAGGGAACAGTTTTCAGGAGAAACTTTTACTCTGGTTTCTCAGTCTGTTTCCTAGTGCCGGTTTGAAGTTCGTGCAGTTTTCACTGTAAAATCGAGTTGGAGCTAGTACCTCCCCATATATATGTATGGAGTGGAGTTTGCAACTGAAAAGAAACTTTGTGTTTCCAACAAGCTAGGTTAAGGACGGCTTTCACACACACTTATCTCTCAAAACTGAGCATGTGGAGAGACATTCGTTCATCTATCACAAAGGGAACGTTTTGCAGGAGAAACTTTTACTCTGGTTTCTCAGTCTGTTTCCTAGTGTCGGTTTGAGGTTCCTGCAGTTTTCACTGTAAAACCGAGTTGGGGCTTGTACCTCCCCATATATATGTATGGAGTGGAGTTTGCAACTGAAAAGAAACTTTGTGTTCCCAACAATCTAGGTGAAGGACGGCTTTCCCACACACTTATCTCTTAGAACTGAGCATGTGGAGAGACGTTCGTTCATCTAGCACCAAGGGAACAGTTTGCAGGAGAAACTTTTACTCTGGTTTCTCAGTCTGTTTTCTAGTTCCGGTTTGAAGTTCCTGCAGTTTTCACTGTAAAACCGAGTTGGAGCTAGTACCTCCCCATATATATGTATGGAGTGGAGTTTGCAGTTGAAAAGAAACTGTGTTCCCAACAAGCTAGGTGAAGGACAGCTTTCCCACACACTTATCTCTTAGAACTGAGCAAGTGGATAGACGTTCGTTCATCTAGCACCAAGGGAACGGGTTGCAGGGGATACTTTTACTCTGGTTTCTCATTCTGTTTCCTAGTGCCTTTTTGAAGTTCTCTGCAGTTTTCACTGTAAAACAGAGTTGGAGCTAGTACCTCCCCATATATTTATGGAGTGGAGTTTGCAAATGAAAAAAACTTTTGTGATCCCAACAAGCTAGGTGAAGGACGGCTTTCACACACACTTATCACTCAGAACCGAGCATGTGGAGAGACTTCGTTCATCTAGCACCAAGGGAAAGAATCGCAGGAGAAACTTTTACTCTGGATTCTCAGTCTGTTCCTAGTGCGGTTTGAGGTTCCTGCAGTTTTCACTGTAAAACAGAGTTGGAGCTAGTACCTCCCCATATAT
>NW_022589413.1:0-3372 GCF_009834535.1 Camelus ferus | reverse complement strand
CACGTTCCCTTTGTGCTAGATGAACGAACGTCTCTGTCCCTGCTCAGTTCTAAGAGATAAGTGTGTGTGAAGCCGTTACTTCACTTAGCTTGTTGGGAACACAAAGTTTCTTTCAGTTGCAAAACTCCGTTCCATACATATATATGGGGAGGTACTTGATCCAACTCGGTTTTACAATGAAAACTGCAGGAACGTCAAAACGTCACTAGGAAACAGACTGAGAAACCAGAAAAAAGTGTCTCCTGCAACACGTTCCCTTCGTGCTAGATGAACGAACTCTCTCCACTTAATCAGTTCTGAGAGATAAGTGTGTGAAAGCCGTCCTTCAACTTGCTTGTTGGGAACACAAAGTTTCTTCACAGTTGCAAACTCCAATATCGCATACATAATGAGGGGAGGTAACTAGCTTCAAAAATCGGTTTTACAGTGAAAACTGCAGGAAATTCGAAACCGGACACTAGGAAACAGACTGAGAAATGCAGAAGAAAAAGTGTCTCCTGCAACCTGTTCCGCTTGGTGTCTAGAGTGAACGAACCGTCTCTCGCACTTGGCTCAGTTCTGAGAGTATGTGTGTGTGAAAGCCGTCCTTCATCCTAGCTTGTTGGGAACACAAAGTTTCTTTTTCAGTTGCAACTCCATTCCATACATATATAGGGGAGGTACTAGCTCCAACTCGGTTTTACAGTGAAAACTGCAGGAACTTCAAAACCGGCACTAGGAAACAGACTGAGAAAGCAGAGAAAAAGTGTCTCCTGCAACCCGTTCCCTTGGTGCTAGATGAACGAACTCTCTCACTTGCTCAGTTCTGAGAGATAAGTGTGTGTGAAAGCCGTCCTTCAACTAGCTTGTTGGGAACACAAGTTTCTTTTCAGTTGCAAACTCCGATTCCATACATATATATGGGGAGGTACTAGCTCCAACTCGGTTTTACAGTGAAAACTGCAGGAACTTCAAACCGCACTAGGAAACAGACTGAGAAAGCAGAGAAAAAGTGTCTCCTGCAACCGTTCCCTTTGTGCTAGATGAACGAACGTCTCTCCACTGCTCAGTTCTGAGAGATAAGTGTGTGTGAAAGCCGTCCTTCACCTAGCTTGTTGGGAACACAAAGTTCTTTCAAGTTGCAAACTCCATTCCATACATATATATGGGGAGGTACTAGCTCCAACTCGGTTTTACAGTGAAAACTGCAGGAAACTTCAAACCGGCACCTAGGAAACAGACTGAGAAATGCAGAGAAAAAGTGTCTCCTGCAACCGTTCCCTTGGTGCTAGATGAACGAACGTCTCTCCACTTGCTCAGTTCTGAGAGATATAGTTGTGTGTGAAAGCCGTCCTTCACCTATGCTTGTTGGGAACACATAGTTTCTTTTCAGTTGCAAACTCATTCCATACATATATATGGGGAGGTACTAGCCCACTACTGTTTTACAGTGAAAAAGTGCAGGAACTTCAAACCGGCACTAGGAAACGGACTGAGAAGCAGAGAAAATGTGTCTCCTGCAACCCGTTCCCTTGGTGCTAGATGAAACGAACGTCTTCTCAACTTGCCTAGTTCTGAGAGATAGTGTGTGTGAAAGCCGTCTCACATAGCTTGTTGGGAACACAAAGTTTCTTTTCAGTTGCAAACTCCATTCCATACATATATATGGGGGATGTACAGCCTCCAACTAGGTTTACCAGTGAAAACTGCAGGACTTCAAAACCGGCACTAAGCAACAGTACTGAGAAATGCAGAGGAAAATGTTGTCTCCTGGCAACCCGTTCCACTGGGTGCTTAGATGAACGAACGTCCTCTCCAAACTTGCTCAGTTCTGAGAGATAAGTGTGTGTGAAAGCCGTCCTTCAACTAGCTTGTTTGGTGAACACAAGTTTCTTTTCAGTTGCAAACTCCATTCCATACATATTAATTGGGAGGTACTAGCTCCAACTCGGTTTTACAGTGAAAACTGCAGGAACTTTCAAACCGGCACTAGGAAACAGACTGAGAAAGCAGAGAAAAGTGTCTCCTGCAACCCGTTCCCTTGGTGCTAGGATGAACGAAGTCTCTCCACTTGCTCAGTTCTGAGAGATTAAGTGTGTGTGAAAGCCGTCCTTCACCTAAGCTTGTTGGGAACACAAGTTTCTTTTCAGTTGCAACTCCATTCCATACATATATATGGGGAGGTACTAGCTCCAACTCGTTTTACAGTGAAAACTGCAGGAACTTCAAACGGCATAGGAAACAGACTGAGAAAGCCAGAGAACAAGTGTCTCCTGCAACCCGTTCCCTTGGTGCTAGATGAACGAACGTCTCTCCACTTGCTCAGTTCTGAGAGATAAGTGTGTGTGAAAGCCGTCCTTCACCTAGCTTGTTGGGAACAAGTTTCTTTCAGTTGCAAACTCCATTCCATACATATATAGGGAGGTACTAGCTCCAACTCGTTTTACAGTGAAAACTGCAGGAACTTCAACTGGCACTAGGAAACAGACTGAGAATGCAGAGAAAAGTGTCTCCTGCGACCCGTTCCCTTGGTGCTAGATGAACGAACGTCTCTCCACTTGCTCAGTTCTGAGAGATAAGTGTGTGTGAAAGCCGTCCTTCAACTAGCTTGTTGGGAACACAAGTTTTTTTTAAGTTGCAAACTCCATTCCATACATATATATGTGGAGGTACTAGCTTCAACTCGATTTTACAGTGAAAACTGCAGGAACATCAAACCGGCACTAGGAAACAGACTGAGAAAGCAGAGAAAAAGTGTCTCCTGCAACTCGTTCCCTTCGTGCTAGATGAACGAACGTCTCTCCACTTGCTCAGTTGTCAGAGATAAGTGTGTGTGAAAGCCGTCCTTCAACTTGCTGGTTGGGAACACAAAGTTTCTTCACAGTTGCAAACACCATTCCATACATATATAGGGGAGGTACTAGCTTCAACTCGGTTTTACAGTGAAAACTGCAGGAACTTCAAACCGACCCTAGGAAACAGACTGAGAATGCAGAGAAAAAGTGTCTCCTGCAACCCGTTCCCTTGGTTCTAGATGAACGAAAGTCTCTCCACTTGCTCAGTTCTGAGAGATAAGTGTGTGTGAAAGCCGTCCTTCACCTAGCTTGTTGGGAACACATAGTTTCTTTTCAGTTGCAAACTCCATTCCATACATATATAGGGGAGGTATTAGCTCCAACTCGGTTTTACAGTGAAAACTGCAGGAACTTCAAACCGACCCTAGGAAACAGACTGAGAATGCAGAGAAAAAGTGTCTCCTGCAACCCGTTCCCTTGGTGCTAGATGAACGAACGTCTCTCCACTTGCTCAGTTCTCAGAGATATGTGTGTGAAAGCCGTCCTTCACTAGCTTGTTGGGAACACAAAGTTTTTTTAAGTTGCAAATTCCATTCCA
>NW_022589412.1:0-3378 GCF_009834535.1 Camelus ferus | reverse complement strand
TCCTGTCCCCTTATAAGCACAGCCAACACCATTGTCTTATTGTATCTTATTGTTGAATTTAAAATTCTTTGTACATTTTGGATAACAGTCCTTTATCAGATATGTCTTTGCAAATTTTTTTTCTCAGTCTTGTTTTTCTCAATCTCTTGACATTGTCTTGTATAGAGCAAAAGTTTTTTTAAATTTTTATTTTAATGGAGTTCAGCTTATCCATCCTTTCTTTCATGGATTGTACCTTTATTTGTTGTATTTAAATAGTCATCACCACACCAAAGGTCATCTCGGTTTTCTCCTGTGTTATCTTTGGTAGTTTTACAGTTTTGTGAAGGGTATAAAGTCTGTATCTAGATTTATTTTTTGTGTATGAATGTCCAGTTGTTCTGGCCCCATTTGTTGAAAAGACTGTCTTTGCTCTATTGTATTGCCTTTGCTTTTTTGTCCAAGATCAGCTGACAATATTTATGTGAGTGTACTTCTGGCTCTCTGTTCTATTCCATTGATCTAGTTATCTGTTCCTTCACTGATAACACACTGTCTTGATGACTAATATCCCTTTTTTATCCATTAAAATCCACTAGTTGAGTAGTGATAACTCCTATTTCCGAGGTTAGCAATTTGTGCCTTCTCTGTGTCTCTTTTTTTCCTTCTTGGTTAACCTGAGGGTGGTCTAGAGGGTGGTCGATGTTAATAAGTGTTCAAAAACCAGACTTTCTACATTTGTTTCCTGTTTTCAGTGTCATTGCTTTCTTCTAAATTTTTATTTCCTTTCTTCTGCTTCCTTTAGACTTACATCACTCTTCTTTTTCTAGTTTCATAAGGTGGAATTGTAGATTATTGCTTTTAGAGTACCCTTTTTTTCTACTGTATTCATTAAGTGCTGTAAATTTCTATCTATGCACTGCTCCTGCTGCATCTCACAAATTTTAAAAAGTTGTATTTTTATTTTAATTTGTTTTATTTTATTTATGTATTTAATTTTAGAGGAGGTGCTGGGGATTGAACCCAGGACCTTGTGCATGCTAAGCATGTGCTCTACCAGTTGAGCTATATCCTCCCCCCATTTTAATTTTTAAAAGAATTAAATATAGTTTTAAATATAGTTTTTAAATAATTTTAAATATAGTTTTAAAATAATGTAAATTTATCTTGAAATTTATTTATCAACCCATATTTATTTAGAAGTTATTTAGAAGTACTTTGTTTAATCTTGAAAATATTTAAGAGATTCTCTAGCCACATTTCTGTTGCTTATTTCTAATTTAAATCCATTGTGATCTTAAAATAAACTTGGCATGATTTCTTTGCTTTTAATTTTGTTAAGGTGTACTTAAGGCCCAGAACATGGTCTATACTGGTGAATGTTCTTTGTGATCTGAAAGCAGTGTGTATTTTACTGTTAGATGAAGTAGTCTGTAGGTGTTAATTGGATCAGCTTGACTGATGGTGATGTTCAGGTAAAATCTGATAGAACAGAAATAAATAGATAGTTCCACTTTTATAGTTGGAGGCTTTAACATGCCTTTTTGATAAACTGACAGTTAATTAAGCAGGCAGGAAATCAGTAAGGTATTTGTGGAAAGCACGGAGCCTAGTCTGGCTGGAGGAGAGTAAGCATGTGGAGGAAATGTGCTTAATATCAGCAGGGTGGGCAGACCGTGTGGACCTGGAATGAGATTTGAAAAAAGGGACCAATTTGGAGGAAAGAGAGTGAGTTCATTTTCATAGATGTTAAATTCAAACTGAATATTAGAGCTTCACCTGAAGATGTCAAATAGGCATCTGGGATATTAGCAACTACATTACACAGCCCCTAGGAAACACTGTGCTTCTGTGAGATACTATTAAACAGCCATCCATGACTGAGATTATCATATCTTCCCACCAGTGGGACATGCATTAGGAGTGCCTTGCAGAATTAAGGCCCACTTGGGGGTTTTTGTGATCAGTTGAAAATAGCGCCAATCAACATGATTTTTTTTTCTTATTTCTACTTATTTTCAGCTGTTTAAGGTATATGCAGAAGACTGAGGAACTGTTCTTAGCAGGGTTGAATGTGAGAAGGGAATCCTAAGGCACGACGGTTGAGCATACATGTGGAGAGTCATGGTTTTGGACACTGGATACTAAACAGTTTGAGGATGGAAATAAAGGCAAAGAATGAAAGCAGATGATGTAGTGAATAGACCGCAAGTCTAAATGTTGTAGATAAATGATTTCTGCAAAAATGCTAGAGGAAGTAAGCTAGGAGACAGGAGGCGTTAGTAAAAGAATATGATGCATGAGTGACATATTGACCCATGATTGGTTTGACTAGTGATGAGAAGGTGGGCTGTGACCACAATCAGGGTGGCTAGTAAAGAAAGGGGGGAAGATGAAGGCATTGGAGGAAAAGAGTTCAAAAAATTAGATTTTAGTGGTGTGGAAGCACAACAAAATGGATATTGAAATTACCAAGGGTGAAGATAACAGCAGTGCTGGAGAGGCTGACAGTGACCCAGGTGCTAAAATCTTCAAGGAATAACATGGCGAGCTTTTGGGGGGCAGAGAAGGCCAGAGCAGAGAGAAGGAGCATCTCGTATAATCTGATGAAATACAAATCAAAGCTCAAAAATTTCAGGGAGGAAAAAGGCAAAGGTTCTAGTAGTAGGAATGAGGGATGAGAAGATAATCTGTCCCATCTCTAGGTCAAATAATACAAGATATATTAAAAAAAAAGTGAACAGTCAATCAAATTCACAAGTGGCAGAATTGCACTCCCACTCAGATCTTCCTCTCTTGACATCATGTATTCCTTTCACTTTTCCTTGGTGACACAAAAAAGAAATACTTGACTCATGCCCCAGACCTACTGTGTTTGAAGCAGTGAAATACAGTGTTCAAGTGGGACCAGGGAAAGGAAATGGAGTTGTGAGCACCTCAGCAGTCTGCCACAGAGAGAGACAGTCCATTTACATTCGTATGAGAAAAAAAGTAGTTCTGGGACAGGAGGGTATAAAAAGGAAATTATGAAAATACATACAAATATGTTGAGAAATGTCTAAATATACCACCGAGCCAGACAGCAAGCTGTCAGATGAGTTCAAAAATAAAAACAGGACTCATGTCAAGAAATCCTGAGTGACTTCAGTTGTTTGAAAGAGCACTAGAGTTACATTATTAATGCAAAAAATAAGAAAACACCACAGAAATCTTTAAAAACAACGGAGTATGCCACCCCAGAATATGTCCACGTGGGAAACTTTCCAAGGAACATAGTGTCTAGAACAAAGACTGAAGGCTCCCCCGCACGTGCAGTCACCTAGAATGTTGTTATTCAGAAACTTGAAAACACTTAGAAGGGTGTCATACTTCATGAGACGCTGAGACATCCTGAAGTGT
>NW_022589411.1:0-3386 GCF_009834535.1 Camelus ferus | reverse complement strand
CACTTGCTCGTGCGAGAGAGAAGTGTGTGAAGCCCGTCCGTTCCCTAGTCTTAGTTTGAACACAAGTTTCTTTTTCAGGTTCAAACAGCCTTCCCATACATCTATTGGGAGGTCTTAGCGCCTCTTTTTACAGTGAAAACTGCAGGACTTAATTCAAACCGGCACTAGGAAACAGACTGAGAAAGCAGAGAAAAGTGTCTCCTGCAACCCGTTCCCTTGGTGCTAGATGAACGAACGTCTCTCCACTTGCTCGTTCTGAGAGATAAGTGTGTGTGAAAGCCGTCCTTCACTAGCTTGTTGGGAACACAAAGTTCTTTTCAGTTGCAAACGTCCATTCCATACATATATATGGGGAGGTACTAAGCTCCAACTCGGTTTTACAGTGAAAACTGCAGGAACTTCAAACCGGCACTAGGAAACAGACTGAGAAAGCAGAGAAAAAGTGTCTCCTGCAACCCGTTCCCTTGGTGGCTAGATGAACGAACGTCTCTCCACTTGCTCAGTTCTGAGAGATAAGTGTGTGTGAAAGCCGTCCTTCACCTAGCTTGTTGGGAACACAAAGTTTCTTTTCAGTTGCAAACTCCATTCCATACATATATATGGGGAGGTACTAGCTCCAACTCGGTTTTACAGTGAAAACTGCAGGAACTTCAAACCGGCACTAGGAAACAGACTGAGAAAGCAGAGAAAAAGTGTCTCCTGCAACCCGTTCCCTTGGTGCTAGATGAACGAACGTCTCTCCACTTGCTCAGTTCTGAGAGATAAGTGTGTGTGAAAGCCGTCCTTCACCTAGCTTGTTGGGAACACAAAGTTTCTTTTCAGTTGCAAACTCCATTCCATACATATATATGGGGAGGTACTAGCTCCAACTCGGTTTTACAGTGAAAACTGCAGGAACTTCAAACCGGCACTAGGAAACAGACTGAGAAAGCAGAGAAAAAGTGTCTCCTGCAACCCGTTCCCTTGGTGCTAGATGAACGAACGTCTCTCCACTTGCTCAGTTCTGAGAGATAAGTGTGTGTGAAAGCCGTCCTTCACCTAGCTTGTTGGGAACACAAAGTTTCTTTTCAGTTGCAAACTCCATTCCATACATATATATGGGGAGGTACTAGCTCCAACTCGGTTTTACAGTGAAAACTGCAGGAACTTCAAACCGGCACTAGGAAACAGACTGAGAAAGCAGAGAAAAAGTGTCTCCTGCAACCCGTTCCCTTGGTGCTAGATGAACGAACGTCTCTCCACTTGCTCAGTTCTGAGAGATAAGTGTGTGTGAAAGCCGTCCTTCACCTAGCTTGTTGGGAACACAAAGTTTCTTTTCAGTTGCAAACTCCATTCCATACATATATATGGGGAGGTACTAGCTCCAACTCGGTTTTACAGTGAAAACTGCAGGAACTTCAAACCGGCACTAGGAAACAGACTGAGAAAGCAGAGAAAAAGTGTCTCCTGCAACCCGTTCCCTTGGTGCTAGATGAACGAACGTCTCTCCACTTGCTCAGTTCTGAGAGATAAGTGTGTGTGAAAGCCGTCCTTCACCTAGCTTGTTGGGAACACAAAGTTTCTTTTCAGTTGCAAACTCCATTCCATACATATATATGGGGAGGTACTAGCTCCAACTCGGTTTTACAGTGAAAACTGCAGGAACTTCAAACCGGCACTAGGAAACAGACTGAGAAAGCAGAGAAAAAGTGTCTCCTGCAACCCGTTCCCTTGGTGCTAGATGAACGAACGTCTCTCCACTTGCTCAGTTCTGAGAGATAAGTGTGTGTGAAAGCCGTCCTTCACCTAGCTTGTTGGGAACACAAAGTTTCTTTTCAGTTGCAAACTCCATTCCATACATATATATGGGGAGGTACTAGCTCCAACTCGGTTTTACAGTGAAAACTGCAGGAACTTCAAACCGGCACTAGGAAACAGACTGAGAAAGCAGAGAAAAAGTGTCTCCTGCAACCCGTTCCCTTGGTGCTAGATGAACGAACGTCTCTCCACTTGCTCAGTTCTGAGAGATAAGTGTGTGTGAAAGCCGTCCTTCACCTAGCTTGTTGGGAACACAAAGTTTCTTTTCAGTTGCAAACTCCATTCCATACATATATATGGGGAGGTACTAGCTCCAACTCGGTTTTACAGTGAAAACTGCAGGAACTTCAAACCGGCACTAGGAAACAGACTGAGAAAGCAGAGAAAAAGTGTCTCCTGCAACCCGTTCCCTTGGTGCTAGATGAACGAACGTCTCTCCACTTGCTCAGTTCTGAGAGATAAGTGTGTGTGAAAGCCGTCCTTCACCTAGCTTGTTGGGAACACAAAGTTTCTTTTCAGTTGCAAACTCCATTCCATACATATATATGGGGAGGTACTAGCTCCAACTCGGTTTTACAGTGAAAACTGCAGGAACTTCAAACCGGCACTAGGAAACAGACTGAGAAAGCAGAGAAAAAGTGTCTCCTGCAACCCGTTCCCTTGGTGCTAGATGAACGAACGTCTCTCCACTTGCTCAGTTCTGAGAGATAAGTGTGTGTGAAAGCCGTCCTTCACCTAGCTTGTTGGGAACACAAAGTTTCTTTTCAGTTGCAAACTCCATTCCATACATATATATGGGGAGGTACTAGCTCCAACTCGGTTTTACAGTGAAAACTGCAGGAACTTCAAACCGGCACTAGGAAACAGACTGAGAAAGCAGAGAAAAAGTGTCTCCTGCAACCCGTTCCCTTGGTGCTAGATGAACGAACGTCTCTCCACTTGCTCAGTTCTGAGAGATAAGTGTGTGTGAAAGCCGTCCTTCACCTAGCTTGTTGGGAACACAAAGTTTCTTTTCAGTTGCAAACTCCATTCCATACATATATATGGGGAGGTACTAGCTCCAACTCGGTTTTACAGTGAAAACTGCAGGAACTTCAAACCGGCACTAGGAAACAGACTGAGAAAGCAGAGAAAAAGTGTCTCCTGCAACCCGTTCCCTTGGTGCTAGATGAACGAACGTCTCTCCACTTGCTCAGTTCTGAGAGATAAGTGTGTGTGAAGCCGTCCTTCACCTAGCTTGTTGGGAACACAAAGTTTCTTTTCAGTTGCAACTCCATTCCATACATAATATGGGTAGGTCTACTAGCTCCAAACTCGGTTTTACAGTGAAAACTGCAGGAAACTATCAAACCGGCACTAGGAAAAAGCACTGAGGACAAGCAGAGAAAAAGTGTCTCCTGCAACCCGTTCCCTTGGTGCTAGATGAACGAACGTCTCTCCACTTGCTCAGTTCTGAGAGATAAGGTGTGTGAAAGCCGTCTTCAACTAGCTTGTTGGGAACAAAAGTTCTTTTCAGTTGCAAACTCCATTCCATACATATATGGGGAGGTACTAGCTCCAACTCGGTTTTACAGTGGAAAATGCAGGAA
>NW_022589410.1:0-3387 GCF_009834535.1 Camelus ferus | reverse complement strand
TTTGTGCAAACCCAACTTCCATATCCATTCTTTTTACGTGTTTTCCCCTTACTACTTGGTTTGAAATTATCCAACCGTGACTTTAAGCATTTTTTCAGAAAATGCTCTAACACTTTGAAAGTTTTTCTCTCACTTTTGTTTTGACTAATCCACGAACGGAGATAGCGCACATGGTGTTTAATATACATTTTAGTATATTCTCATTAATGTACCTGTAACTACATTTTACAGATGGTGTGTCAGTGAGCCACTTTATAGAAGAGAGAGGAAGAGAATATTCCTGGGATGAGGTACAGTCTCTTGTTGTAAATGTCCTTGTGTGACTTTATAAGTACCAGGGGATTCTGAGACATAAACCGGGGGTTGGTTTGAGTGTGCATTTTCACGTTTGCATCTGCTGATGAGAATTTTTGACTTATGCTTTTAGCTTACAGTTTAGGATGTGATTCTGTGCTTAATGCCGTAGGACTGGATAATGCACTTGTGTTCATTTTCCAGACTCACATACTGAAGCCAGTGTCTGTATGGGCATTCTTTTTTTCAGGGTATTTCCCTTACAGTTCATTAGAGGATATTGGAAAGAATTTCATCCCTGGGAAAGTTAGGTACAACTTGGTGTTGGTTCTTGTTTTAGACGTCCTCACTTGGAATTAATTAACTGATGTTTCATTTTCAAGGCAGCATGTATTCTCTTCCAATTCCACCGCCAGTAACAGTGGTCTAGTTTCCTTAATGCCTTACGCTGTTTCCCACCTGCTACTTTTACTCAGGCTGCCCTTCCCCAAAGCCCCTCCACAGCCCCTCTGCTGGATCTCTCTTTTACGAAACAGTGCAGTCTTCCAGCATTCCTGATCTATCCACGTGCAGCGGAATCTCCTGTCCTTTGTGGCGTTACTGTACCCGTTCACCTCAGTTTGTAGAGCTGTTGAAACTTTTCTGTGCTGATTTGTTTTCATGGATCCTGTGCCTCTGGCAGAACAGAGAGGAGAATCTGCCTTTTATTTTGTACCGCCAGCTTCTCCCAGGATAGGCTTATGTTCTGATAGCTTCGGTAAATACTGTTGTCTACCTGACTGACTAAGCGTAGGCACATGATCTGAAGTTCGGTTTCCTGATTTATCTTGTTTTGTGTTCCTAGAAGGGGCGACTAAGCCCGGAATTACAAACCGGAGTACGCTACTGGGACTGTAGAAGTGGCTCCGCAGGAGCTGACGGATCATAAACACTGACCTCTGTTGGTGGAGCACACGGAGCTTATTATACACTGGGTAAGTTAGTGAACGTGCTGGCATTTCTTGTTCTCTGTGCCTAGAAACTAGTGTGCTCTGGGGGGAAGGGTATATGTAGCTCAGCAGTAGAGGAAATGCGGGCTTAGCATGCAGGAGTTCCTGGGGTCAGTATCAAGTTCATCCAAGAAACGAGTGTGATACGGGGAAGGAAGGAAAGAAGGGAGGCACAAGGTTTTTTATTTCGCTTCAGCAGTGTCTTCGCAGGAAAGCCTAATCCTCCATCCTTTTCTGTGGTTTTTAGTCGACGCGGGACCTGGCGCGGCTCCGGTGTGGCCCGGCAGCACCCGCCCTCCTGCCGCGGCCCCGGAGGCCCAGGGAAGAGGGGTGGTCATGTTCTGTTGGGCCTCGTCCTGGGAAAAGTGATCTTCCCGTTCTCCCGGCAGCCGTTCCTGGCCTCGTCTGCAGACTGTGTATCCTGTGACGGGTCTGGCGTGTCATGTCGCTGCCATTTTCCGACTCAAAACTCTTGCCCAGGAGCCAGTGGGCTGCTTCTCCCGGGAGCCCTTCGCCTTGGACGGTGCCTGCAGGAGCAATGAGGGAGTGCTTAGAAGCCGGGGCCCGCAGATTTTGACTGTGGGTTTCTCGAAACAGCATGAGGAGGTTGAGCCCTCGCTCCACACTGACTTCTCCTGGCTCGGCTGACTCCTTCCTTACCTCCTGCACCTGGTGTTGCTCCTCGGTCACTGAGAGGGGTTTCTGTGTCGTCGTTCTTTTGACTGGTTTCCCTGCTCAGGCCAGGTGATTCTCCTGTTTAGAATGTCCATTTAGATCCTGGTAACTGGAAAAGGGGCTAAGCCCTCCCTCCAGCTTTTTACGGTGTGCTTTGTGCAACTTGGAGTCTTCCTGGGTGTGGTAAACATCACAGCCCGTCACTGTCTTTTCTCGGGAGGTAAGTGTGCCTTGGCCGCTGTCTCCAGTTGTACTCTGGGCACAAAAGCCTGGCTCCCGTACATGGTGAGTTTGTAGTAGGGAATAGAGGCTGGAAGGGAAAGAGCCCGCCGTGAAAATGCCTCTTTCCCTGCGGGGGAATTCTGATGCGCACCAGAGTGCATACGTTGTGTTTGTCCCCCCACCCTGCGCCAGGTCTAGCCTGCCCTGGAAGCTGTCAGAGCTGCTCGACGGACTCATGGCACAGCGTGGGGTTTTGCGCACGAGCTTGTTCATTCCCTTTGGTGTCAGGTGTGATGTTGAGACTCCCCACGTCACTCTCCTGTAGCACGCAGGTAGGGTGCATTCCATAGCGAACGTAAAATCTAGACGTCCCTGAGGATAGGGATGACTGTAGCGGAGCCTGAGTCCTTTCTGAGGACAGCCTTGTACCCTCAGGAGCCCTTGGCCAGCTCCGACGCACGACTCCGGGATGCCCCGCTCCCAAGGGCTCTTTGCGCACAGGGGCAGCCCCTGCGTGGAGGAGGAGTGCCCTTTGTGAGGAGGGGGCAGAGAGGGACTTGCAGGGTCCTATAGGCAGAGCCCTGCAGGCAGAGCCCTGCAGGCAGAGCCCTGCAGGCTGAGCGGTGACCCTGGTGCGGCTCTGCTTGCTCGTGTGGAGAATGAGCTCTTCACTTCCGTCCCATGTCCGTGTTCCATGTCCAAGACGGGCAAGCTTGCGTGGAGCTGGGGAAGGTGGTGTGGAAGGCCGTCTCATCCAGAGCGGCTGGCTGTTGGGAAGGCGCTAGTTTGCCCGTGTGCTGGAAGCTCTGTGTGCAGCCTCTCTGGCAGGAGGACCCTTGGCTTCCTCAAATTTGAGACAGCGGCGGCGGGGACGTACGGCTTCAGGGTCGTATCCCCGTGTCACCCTGTGCGGCCCAGGCTGCAGGCAGGCCCCAGAGGGCTGGGCGGAGCGTGTGGCACCGTGCTGCTCTTTAGGCAACCGGTGGAGGTGAGGGTGCCCGGTGCCGATGGCTGCTGCGTTGGGTTGCATCTCTTGTCGGTGTTGGTGCTTTTGTCTGTCATCCAACCCAGCCCTCCCTTCTGTCCTGCAGGTCACCCCTTGGGCCAGAGGTCCCCAAACTTTCCGAGGAGCAGCCTGCGTGCCCTGCCCCAGGTGCGGCCCGTCGTCGCCCAGGGGCACCTGCTCCTGGTCCCCCTTGTTGCCCTG
>NW_022589409.1:0-3390 GCF_009834535.1 Camelus ferus | reverse complement strand
GTTTTTGTTCACTTTTTCCAAAAACTTAGGCTTGTTGGTTATGCTTTAGGATATTTAGGAATCATAAGTTATAATTTACTAATGCTTGTGGAAATCTAAATTAATAAAGATTTCTGGCAGAGAGATCCAGATAAACTGTGGAAGAGACTTTTCACCATATTCTTTTAAAGCTATTTTATATATAAAAACAGGACTGGGACTGTTAATTATTCTAAACAGTATGTAGTGTTTTTAGTTACCTCTTCGGTAAGAATATTATTTGGTATTTCTAACAATAACTTCCAACACTGTGGAATCTCAAAATTCAGGATACCTGTTTTGTATTAATATCAAAGTCACCTGGGCCTCTGGAGGAACGCGTAAGGATGGTTTTGAATGGACCAGTGCTTGCTTACATTGTGAAATCTGAGATTATACCCTCTAACTGTAAGCTGGTATCACTACTGTAAAGACCTGATAAATTTATGACTGAAAGTTGTATTTTCTGAAAAGTAGCTCTTAAAAAGAATTTGTTTAAAAGGTGCCTTTAAAATAACTTGATTATTAACAATGTGAATTTATTGTTCATTGGGTTAACTAAGTTTGCTCCCTGAAAGATGTTAAGCAGTGTTTCACTCTCAAAATTCTCAGATCTGCTGCTTTAATCTACTTTTGATATTTGTGCCAGATTTTTGTTTTGTTTTGTTTTTAAATAGCTTTCCTGCTGTCATTTCTTCAGTAAAAGCTTCAGTGGTTCCTCATTTTTCTCTTTATCAAGATGCAACTTGACTTTGAAGACCTTTTATAAAGTTAGCTCAGTATTTTCTAAAGTGTGTTTTAGAACCCTGATTCTAAGAAATATTAATAGGGATTTTATGGAGGGGAGGAGAAAACCCAAATCCAAGATATGCTGGTTTATGCAGTTTTCCCATTTGGGACTTCTCCCATACTTTGGTATACTAACATGGACTGAATCTATCTAAATGTGTTAAGCATTTTGCTCCCTTATTTCACAGAATCCCTTTTAGTGAAGCATCCACTTGTTACTTTGTATATTACTTAACCAGGGTCACCACTTTGCACACCTCCAGGAGGTGCTGTTCACATAGGACACAATATAAATCATGTTTCCTGGAGTTGAGAGCAGTGTGCAGGACTGTAGTACTGTTGACTGCCCGCTGCATGGCAGTCATGTCTGACAGTCTTCTCCCTACACTCTTCTCACATCTTTGGCTTTGACTTCATAATGTTTTTCCTCTCACCTGATAGGACCCGTGATCTTGTCAATCCAAGGGTGGCCATCCATCAAAACTCCACATTAGTCTACCTTTCCCAGTCATCACTCATTGATTTCCTTGTCTGAATTTCTCTACATTTATAGTTTGGCCATACACTTCCCATCTATTATATATCCTTTTTGTCTTAGTAATTTCATTTGGGGATAATATAGGAGTTCAGATAAGAACATGGGTTTTCGAGGATATGTAGAGTTTTCATCCCACAGATGTTCAATCAGTATTTTTTGGACATATTCACTAAGATTTTGACATTGTATAGCTTGCATAAAGGTAAAGCAGATAAAGTGGAGGCATTTTTCTTAGAGCATTTCTAAGCCTTTTTTCATTTGAAATTTAACTTTCCTCAGTTGGATTCATAGGACAGCCTGTTTTATTTCTGGAGGGCAGCTACATTTCATAGAATGTTAGGACAATAGAATTTGGCGTCTGTATACAAGTGTTCTCCATTTCTTAATTGCAGTGTAGTAGCTGGTCCGTTTTAGATTTTATCCTAATTGTAATTAGTCATTATAGTAGCTATAATTTTTATCTTAAAATGACAAGTTTCACTTTTCCTTTAGCTTGTGACATCTTTTCCTTTCATCAGGATTGATGTTCTCAAGATATGTGTGTTACACCTTTAATTCATTATCATACTGTGTATAATGTAAAATGCCATAATTTAAAGCATATATTCTGATCTAAAATTAAAATATGATACCCTTGTGGTTACTGTTTATCAACAGGAAAGCTGTTGGAGCCAGGTTTTTAAAATGTCTGTTTGCTGCAGGTTCTGATTTTTCTGAGAGTTCTTTTCCATGAAATGAGCATGAACAGTTGGCTCATGACCAACAGGATCATGGTAGGCATCAGGAATGGGTTTAGGTGTATGGTTTTCGTGAAAGTTTAAAGCATAGCAATGTGGTTATTCCTCTAACTGCTTTACTTAGGTCAAGAAAGGAAAGCCTTGTACTTGTATCATTCTGTTGAATGCTCATGGAGTCATAATTTCAGACATTTGAAGCAGTTAATGCTTCCTGTAGATTTAGGATGCAAACTGTTACATATCAGTATGCTCAAAAGAAGTTGCTCTCCAGAGATTACTCCCCAGTGATCAGCACAGCCGAAAGCGCACAGGTGCATCGCTCTTGAGTAGTCTCCCAACCCTGTTATATTTTATAGACCTAATTGTTGCTAAGATATTATAGAAGGACTTAAATGTTGATCAAAAGAGAAGTGTAGAATGGTTTTGGTAGTGAAAAGAAAAAAATCTGTGAAGGCAGAAATCATTGGATCCAGCAAAAATGAGATGGGTTAGAGGATGATCTTTTCTACTGGATTTGGATCTTTTCTTCTTGGGACACACATGGGTGACACTGGCATATAGTCCATGCTCCCTTGCTTATACCTAGGGTTATGAAAAATTTTCAGTTCCTTTGCTATAATTCTGTCTTTTTCTCTATTTATGCCCCAATCAAGTGAGTGATGCTTTAACTGCTGTTTGTTTAAAAAGATATATGGAGATAAATCAGACGATGAATTTTTATTCATTTCCATGATGAGAGAACACATAATGTGTAGACGGTCCAGCACATTGTAATACCTTAATATGGAAGGTCATACAGCCTGCAACTACTGAAATAGATAGCAAATATTCTTTAAATGTACAGTTGGGTTTGCAAATACCCACAGGGGCCAGAAACTGAGACAAAACCCTGGCAGAGTTGGGGAAAGGACTGTTAGTGTCAGTAACCCAGAACTATAGTAGTTATTCCAGAAGCAGACAAAAGGGATGAAGCCAGGGGCAAGCAGAGTGAATTAAATCTAAGTTCCACAAAAAAGCTAAGAGCAACCAAGGGTTACTACTTCAAAAATTGGTGGACTTAAAAAAAAAATAGATGAAGATGACCAGCAGCAGAAGGAAATTTGTCTCTCTTGGGTTGGTCTTGACTTGCCCTGAGACTTGTCCCCTTTCAGGGCTTTATTGGTGAAACATTTTTGTAGTTAGACCAAGAGCGTTTCCCTTTGGAGAAGTTCTGAGTTTATTTCTGTCCTGTGTCCAAACTCATTTATTCATCAACTCTAGACTGCTATCATCATGTATTTTTTTCAAGTTTGAGTTTATGAAACTAGA
>NW_022589408.1:0-3399 GCF_009834535.1 Camelus ferus | reverse complement strand
CTACCAGCATTTCCAGCCCAGCCCCCGCATTTCCCCGGCTGCCCGCACTGGGAGACACTCGGGAAAGACACGCGGAATGCTCCTAGTTGATCCAAGGCGCTGCAGACAGAGGACGGAACCTCCCCAAACTCAGAATTCCGGAACGCGGCCGAGTGGTTGGGGGAGGTTTTGGGCCGCCCTCCACGCAGCTGCCTGGTTTCACAGGTATTTCCTGGAAGGGGGAATTCCGCTAATTACCTCATATCTCCAGGGGGAGGCACTAAATGTTACCTGCATTTCCAGCACAACCCCTGTTTTTCCCTGGCAGCCCACACTAGGAGACACTCGGGGAAGTCACGCGGAGGGCTCCTAGGAGATTCCAAGCCCTGCAGACAGAGGACGGAACCTCGCCACACTCAGAATTTCGGAACGCGACCGAGTGGGTTGGGGAATTTTGGGGCCACACTCCACGCAGCTGCCTGGTGTCACAGGTGTTCCCTGACAGGGGGAAGTCCGCTAATTACCTCATGTGTCCAGGGGTAGGCACTAGATGCTACCTGCATTTCCAGGAAAACTCCCACATTTCCCCGGCAGCCCACACTAGGAGACACTCTGTGAAGACCCGCGGTGGGCCCTAGGAAATCCCACTCGCTGCAGACAGAGTACGAATTCTCGCCACACTCAGAAATCCGGATCGCGGCCGAGTGGGTGGGGAAGTTTCGGGCCACACTGCACGCAGCTGCCTGGTGTCAAAGGTGTTCCCTGGTATAAGGAATTTCTCTAATTACCTCATCTGTCCAGGGAGAGGCACGAGATGCTACCTTCGATTCCAGCACATCCCCCAAATTTCCCCAGCAGCCCGCATTAGAGTCATTCAGGGAAGACACGCGGAGGGCTCCTAGGAGTTATCAGGCGCTGCAGACCGAGGACGGAACCTCGCCACACTCAGAATTCCGGAACGCTCCCGAGTGTTTGGGGGAGGTTTTGGGCCGCCCTCCACGCAGCTGCCTGGTGTCACAGGTGTTCCCTGGCAGGGGGAAGTCCGCTAATTACCTCATTTGTCCAGGGGAGGCACTAGATGCTACCTCCTTTTCCAGCCCAACCAGCGCCTTTCCCCCGCAGCCCGCATAAGAGTCACTCGGGGAAGACAAGTGGAGGGCTCCTAGGTGATCCCAGGCGCTGCAGACAGAGGACGGAACCTCGCCACACTCAGAAATCCGGAACGCGGCCGATTGGGTGGGGGAATTTGGGGGCCGCTTCGACGCAGCTGCCTGTTGTCACAGGTGTTCCCTGGCAGGGGGAAGTCCGCTAATTACCTCATCTCTCCAGGGGGAGGCACTAGATGCTATCTGCGTTTCCAGCATATCCCCCGCCTTTCCCCGTTCGCCCGCACTAGGAGACACTCGGGGAAGACACGCGGAGGGCTCCTAGCAGATCCCAGGCGCTGCAGACAGAGGACGGAACCTCGCCACTCTCAGAATTCTGGAACGCGGCCGAGTGGGTGGGGTAGGATTGGGGCCGACCTCCACGCAGCTGCCTGGTGTCAAAGGTGTTCCCTGGCAGGGGGAAGTCCGCTAATTACCTCATCTGTCCAGGGGGAGGCTCTAGATGCTACCTGCGTTTCCAGCACAACCCCCGCATTCCCCGGCTGCCCGTAAAATTGTCACTCGGGGAAGACACGCGGAGGGCTCCTAGGAGATCCCAGGCGCTGCAGACAGAGGACGGAACTTCGCCAAACTCAGAATACCGGAACGAGGGCGAGTGGGGAGGGGAGTATTGGGGCCGCCCTCAACGCAACTGCCTTGTGTTACAGGTGTTCCCTGGCAGGGGGAATTCCACTAATTACCTCGTCTGTCCAGGTGGAGTCACTAGATGCTACCTGTGTTTCCAGAACAACCCCCGCCTTTCCCGGCAGCCCGCATAATAGTCACTCGGGGAAGACACGAGAGGGCTCCTAGGAGATCCCAGGCGCTGCAGACAGGGGACGGAACTTCGCCACACTCAGAATTCCGGAAAGCGGCCGAGTGGGTTGGGGAGATTTGGGGCCGCCTTCCACTCAGCTGCCTGGTGTCACAGGTGTTCCCTAGCAGGAGGAATTCCGCTAAATACGTCATCAGTCCAGGGGGAGGCACTAGATGCTACCTGCTTTTCCAGCCCAACCCCCGCCTATCCCCGGCAGCCCGCATAAGAGTCACTCGGGGAAGGCACGCGGAGGGCTCCTAGGAGATCCCATTATCTGCAGACAGAGGACGGATCCTCGCCACACTCAGAATTCCGGAACGTGGCCGAGTGGGTTGGGGAGGATTGGGGCCGACCTCCACGCAGCTGCCTGGTGTCAAAGGTGTTCCCTGGCATGTGGAAGTACGCTAATTACCTCATCTGTCCAGGGGAGGCTCTAGATGCTTCCTGCGTTTCCAGCCCAACCCCCACTTTCCCCGGCTGCCCGCAAAAGTGTGACTCGGGGTAGACACCCGGAGGGCTCCTAGGAGATCCCAGGCGCTGCAGAAAAATGACGAAACTTCGCCACACTCAGAATACCGGAACGAGGGCGAGTGGGTGGGGGAGTTTTGGGGCCGCCCTCAACGCAGCTGGCTGATGTCACAGGTGTTCCCTGGCAGGGGGAATTCCACTTATTACCTCTTCTTTCCAGGGGGAGTCACTAGATGCTACCTGTGTTTCCAGCACAACCCCCGCCTTTCCCAGGCAGGCAGCATAACAGTCACTCGGGGAAGACACGAGAGGGCTCCTAGGAGATCCCAGGCGCTCCAGACAGGGGACGGACCCTCGCCACACTCAGAATTCCAGAACGCGGCCGAGTGGTTTGGGATTGTTTGGGACCGCCAACCACGCAGCTGCCTGGTGTCACAGGTGTTCACTTGCAGGGGGAAGTCCGCTTAATACCTGATCAGTCTTGGGGGAGTCACTAGATTCTACCAGCATTTCCAGCCCAACCCTAGCCTTTCCCCGGCAGCCCGCACTAGGAGAAACTCTGGGAAGAAAAGCGGAGGGCTCCTAGGAGATCCCAGGCCATGCAGACAGAGGACGGAACCTCGCCACACTCAGAATTCCGGAACGCGCCCGAGTGTTTGGGGGAGGTTTTGGGCCGCCCTCCACGCAGCTGCCTGGTGTCACAGGTGTTCCCTGGCAGGGGGAAGTCCGCTAATTACCTCATCTGTCCAGGGGGAGGCACTAGATGCTACCTGCATTTCCAGCACAACCCCCACCTTTCCATGGCAGCCCGCACTAGGAGACACTCTGGGAAGACACGCGGAGGGCTCCTAGGATAACCCAGTTGCTGCAGACAGGGGACAGAACCTCGCCACCCTCAGAAATCCGGAAAGCGGCCGAGTGGTTTGGAGAGGTTTGGTGCCGCCCTCCACGCAGCTGCCTGGTGTCACAGGTGTTCCCTAGCAGGGGGAC
>NW_022589407.1:0-3402 GCF_009834535.1 Camelus ferus | reverse complement strand
AGGTTTTACAGTGAAAACTGCAGGAAATTCAAACGGCACTAGGAAACAGACTGAGATACCAGAGTTAAAAGTTTCTCTGCATCACGTTCCTTTGGTGCTAGATGAACGAAAGTCTCTCCACTTGCTCAGTTCTGGGAAATAAGTGGGTGTGAAAGCCGTCCTTCACCTAGCTGTTGGGAACACAAAGTTTCTTTTCAGTCGCAAACTCCATTCCATACATATACATGGGAGGTACTAGCTCCAAACTCTGTTTTACAGTGAAAACTGAAGGAACTTAACCGGCACTAGGAAACAGATGAGAGAAAACAGAGAAAAAGTGTTCTCCTGCAACGTTCCCTTGGTGCTAGATGAACGAAGTCTCTCCACTTGCCTCAGTTTGAGAGATAAGTGAGTGTGAAAGCCGTTCTTCACCTAGCTGTTGGGAACATAAAGTTTTTTCAGTTGCAAACTCCATTCCATACATATATATGGGAGGTATGCTCCAAAAGGTTTTGTACAGTGAAAACTGCAGGAAATTCACACCGGCACTAGGAAACAGAATGAGACACCAGAGTAAAAGTTCTTCTGCATCGTTCCTTTGGTGCAGATGAACGAACGTCTCTCCACATGATCAGTTTGAGAGATAAGTGTGTGTGAAAGCCGTCCTTCACCTAGCTTTTGGGAACACAAAATTTCTTTTCAGTTGCAAACTCCACTCCATAAATATATATGGGGAGGTACTGGTCCAAGCGTTGTTAAAGTGAAAACTGCAGAACTTCAAACGGCACCAGGAAAACAGACTGAGAAAAAGACTAAAGTTTCCTGCAACCCGTTCCCTGGTGTAGTGGAACGAACGTCTCTCCACATGCTCAGTCTGAGAGATTAGTGTGTGGAATGCCGCCTTCACCTAGCTTGTTGGGAACAGAAAGTTTCTTTTTGTTGCACACTCCACTCCATACATATATGGCTAGGTACTAGCTCCAACTCGGTTTTACAGTGAAAACTGCAGGAACTTCAATCCGGCACTAGGAAACAGATGAGAAAGCAGAGTAAAAGTTTCTTCTGCAAC
This sequence comes from Camelus ferus, assembly GCF_009834535.1. NCBI lineage: Eukaryota > Metazoa > Chordata > Mammalia > Artiodactyla > Camelidae > Camelus > Camelus ferus. Next base: position 2,354 of record NW_022589407.1, on the reverse strand, counting down.
ACGTTCCCTTGGTGCTAGATGAACGAACGTCTCTCCACATGCACAGTTCTTAGAGATAATTGTGTGTGAAAGACGTCCTTCACCTAGCTTGTTGGGAAAAAAAAGTTTGTTATCAGTTGCAAACACCACTCCATAAATATATATGGGGAGGTACTAATTTCAACTCTGTTTTACAGTGAAAAATGCAGGAACATCAAACCGGCACTAGGAAACAGACTGAGAAACCAGAGTAAAAATTTCCCTTGTAAACTGTTCCCTTGGTGCTAGATGAACGAACGTCTCTCCACTTGCTCAGTTCTGAGAGATAAGAGTGTGTGAAAGCCGTCCTTCAACTAGCTTGTTTTGAACACAAAGTTCTTTTCAGTTGCAAACTCCATTCCATATAGATATAAGGGCAATTACTAGCTCCAACTCGGTTTTACAGTGAAAACTGCAGGAACTTCAAACCGGCACTAGGAAATAGAATGAGAAACCAGAGAAAAAGTGTCTCCTGCAACCCGTTCCCTTGGTGCTAGGTGAACGAACGTCTCTCCCACTTGCTCAGTTCTGAGAGATATGTGTGTGTGAAAGCCGTCCTTCAGCTAGCTTGTTTTGAACACAAAGTATCTTTTCAGTTGCAAACTCCATTCCATACATATATATGGGCATTAGTAGCTCCAACTCGGTTTTACAGTGAAAAATGCAGGAACTTCAAACCGGCACTAGGAAACAGACTGAAAAACCAGAGTAAATATTTCCCTTGTAACCCGTTCCCTTGGTGCTAAATGAACGAACGTCTCTCCACATGCTCAGTTCTGAGATAAAATTGCGTGTGAAAGCCGTCCTTCACCTAGCTTGTTGGGAACACAGAATTTCTTTTCAGTTGCAAACTCCAATCCATAAAATATATGGGGAGATACTTGTTCCAACTCGGTTTTACAGTGAAAACTGCAGGAACTTCAATCCGGCACTAGGAAACAGACTGAGAAAGCAGAGTAAAAGTTTCTTCTGCAACACGTTCCCTTAGTGCTAGATGAACGAAAGTCTCTCCACATGCTCAGTTCTTAGAGATAAGTGTGTGTGAAATCCGTACTTCAACTAGCTTGTTGGGAACACAAAGTATCTTTTCAGATGCAAACTCCATTCCATACATATATATGGGGAGGTACTATCTCCAAATAGTTTTTACAGTGAAAACTGCAGGAACTTCAAAACGGCACTAGGAAACAGACTGAGAAAGCAGAGAAAAATTGTCCCCTGCAAACCGTTGCCTTGGTGCTAGATGAACGAAAGTCTCTCCACTTGCTCAGTTCTGGGAAATAAGTGTGTGTGAAAGCCGTCCTTCACCTAGCTTGTTGGGAACACAAAGTTTCTTTTCAGTTGCAAACTCCATTCCATACATATACATGGGGAGGTACTAGCTCCAACTCAGTTTTACAGTGAAAACTGAAGGAACTTCAAACCGGCACTAGGAAACAGACTGAGAAAACAGAGAAAAAGTGTCTCCTGCAACCCGTTCCCTTGGTGCTAGATGAACGAACGTCTCTCCACTTGCTCAGTTCTGAGAGATAAGTGAGTGTGAAAGCCGTTCTTCACCTAGCGTGTTGGAACACAAGTTTCTTTTCCGTTGCAAACTCCATTCCATACATATATATGGAGGAAGTACTAGCTCCAAATAGGTTTTACAGTGAAAACTGCAGGAAATTCAAACCGGCACTAGGAAACAGACTGAGACACCAGAGTAAAAGTTTCTTCTGCATCACGTTCCTTTCGTGCTAGATGAACGAACGTCTCTCCACATGCTCAGTTCTGAGAGATAAGTGTGTGTGAAAGCCGTCCTTCACCTAGCTTTTGGGAACACAAAATTTCTTTTCAGTTGCAAACTCCACTCCATAAATATATATGGGGAGGTAGTGTTTCCAACTCGTTTTTACAGTGAAAACTGCAAGAACTTCAAACCGGCACCAGGAAACAGACTGAGAAAAAGACTAAAGTTTCTCCTGCAACCCGTTCCCTTGGTGCTAGATGAACGAACGTCTCTCCACTTGCTCAGTTCTGAGAGATAAGAGTGTGTGAATCCGTCCTTCAACAAGCTTGTTTTGAACACAAAGTTCCTTTTCAGTTGCAAACTCCATTCCATATATATATATATGGGCAATTACTAGCTCCAACTCGGTTTTACAGTGAAAACTGCAGGAACTTCAAACCGGCACTAGGAAATAGAATGAGAAACCAGAGAAAAAGTGTCTCCTGCAACCCGTTCCCTTGGTGCTAAATGAACGAACGTCTCTCCACATGCTCAGTCTGAGATAAAATTGTGTGTGAAAGCCGTCCTTCACCTAGCTTGTTGGGAACACAGAATTTCTTTTCAGTTG
>NW_022589406.1:0-3426 GCF_009834535.1 Camelus ferus | reverse complement strand
TCCACCTGGAATCCAACCGAAACTGCCATCCCAGTGGTTGATGCATCAAGACTGTGTTGGGGGTGATGCTGCATTAGACGAGAGTTTCCTAAGGGAAATGTGATTCTATCCAGAAGGATCCCATGGTCCTTTTCTCTTCCCTCTTTCCTTTTGTTCAGATCTGTATACACAGTACAAACAGAGGGAAGAGTGTCCATGATCAGTTTATGGATTCACACCTCTATAAACTTTCTAACAGTTCACATTACACAGAGACCAAATCAAGGAAACTCATGTTTGTGTAATATCCATTCACCCAGTTTACATATCCGTCTGTTGCTTTCTGCTGAAACACCCACACTCTCAGCACATGGATCCAATTGTTTCATGGGGGCTGAAAATCCTAGAAATGAAACCAATCCCAACGTGCACTTTCCTATCTGTCAGTTTTGCACTTAGTACTATACTGTTTCACAGAGCTACTTGTCTTTGTTATAGGCTTATGCCATTTTTTCTCTACGTAGGGTAGAATTAGGCATTCGTTCATCCTGTTGGAGGCCTTGTAAGACTATATCCCGTTCTATGACCCACTCTTATTCAAAACCGTCATTTGTGTTGGGTCACGATATGCACTTCTGGATCATTATCTATGAATAGTAATGCACGCGTCTGTTTTCTGAATACAAGTGTGTTGAGTACATTCTAGCCGCGATAATGTTTCAATGCGTGTTGAATGATCCTTGACATCACTTTGAGTATATTGTTTTGAATATTCATGGTTGTTTGGTATATGTAAGTCAACTGTAACCTTTAGGTGTTTGTTTGTTTGTCTGATATTTTGTATGTTTTTTGCAAACACATTAGGCCATACATCTTCATTGTGCTTCAGACAGACAGTCATGTAATCTGATTCACTTAAGATAGTGCTTAAAATCACCTATGATTTCCTGCTACCCTCTCCATTTTTAGGATTTTGATGTCCTCCTTGCCTTCTTCTTCTTACTTCTTTGCAACTCAGGCTCTTCTTGCATTTTGCAATAATGGTTTTGTTATTTCCATTTCATCTGCTACTTTCTACTCAGGGAGATTCTCATTTTTTGTTTTAGGATCAGTCTCAAAGTGCTGAATTCTTTTAAGGTTTGCCTGTCAGTGAATTCCCTATTCTCTGCCGTTGTTATAAACGACAGTCTTTTGGCATAGGCTACCCTAGATGCAGCTTTTCTCATTCGGATATGGTCTATGTCCTGGCACTCCTCCCCGTGCTGCATAATTCTGCCGAGATATCAGCTGAAACCCCTCTGGAGGTTCTGTTTGACTAGTCCATTTCCTCGAAGTGCATTTTACATCACTGGATGATCATGAATTTTGTTTATTTGAATTCTACAGCTTCTTGTTCGTCTATTTGTATTCCACACTTGAACGATGTGTACACCTGAATCGTATAGATGATACTTTCTTGGCTTTCACAAGGTTCATTCTGATTTTCTACAATTCCTTTTAAGAATTTATTATTTTATCTCTTGCTTTTCAATTTGGGAATCCTATGATTCTTATTCTTTCCTGCTTTGTCTTAACCGAGGATTCAGCAGTGATGTTAGCGTTTTTATGCACTTGCTTTTCTGTGTCTTCTTCTGATCGAGGGATTTCTGTTCCCCTGTCCTCTCAGTCATTCAGTAGTCCCATGCATAAAATAGTCTGCTTAGGATTGACTTTAGTCAAGTTTTTATCCCATCCATTGTGTTTTCTGATACTATTGGTTTCTTCTTTAGAGTTTCTCTTCCCCTTTTCTGGTATTCTGCCTTTTGTGATTCTGAGCATGGTGGTTCATCAGTGTTTTTACTCATCTCCATTTTCAGAGCTTGCTCTGGATCGTTTTGCCATCTAGTGTTTGATAGCTTATTTTTTGGCCTTCAATCACTTTGGAACTGGAAATGGTACTTCCTGTTTCTTTTACTATACTTCTTTTAATCTACAGGTCAGGTACTTTCATGTATCTAATATAGACTTTTAGGGCTTGGGTAAGTGCAAACTTTAGACTCTTTGGTGTACGTAATTACATGGTATTTTTGTGTGGATAATTTTCCCTAGACCTTGATGCCATGACCTGTTCCAGTGTATGTGTTGTCTGGTATATCTCTAAATCCTGGTGTTGTCTTTGTTGTGATGAACGCACCATACAGATTCAGTTAGTAGAACCTCATTTTTATTACACTAATCTCACAATTCTGAAAGGGCACAGGGCTCTTCTTCTAATGGAAATGAAGCTTCTATAGTTTTTCAGCTCTGCATTCTTCTTTATGTCATTTTGAAGTGTCTCCAAAAGAGCCAAAAGAGAGTGCGCTTGTACATTCTACTGCATGGGAATGTCCAATGTTACCAGTTCTTCCCAGAGCTTCTGTCTACAGAAACACCAGTGGAAGCATATGTATGGATGTCATACTTCAGGGCTGTGGGATGATCCCGCAGACCTACCTATGTTTTCTCGGTGCAATAACCTGTCAGTGACGTCCAAAATGTAGCATCTGCATTTGGGTGATAATGCTGTAAGAAATGCTTCATCTTCTCATGATGTGGAGTTTGACCACTCTTCCTAGTTCTCTCATGCTTGAGTCATGGATTCACGAAGGCAACCACAGAGCTGTTCCCCATCCTCCGCCTCAAACCAGACTGTAATCCCAATCCAGGTTAAGAATGTAGCGAATCCTAAATCTTTTAAAACTGATTTCAAACCCAATGCCCCCTGGAACCCTCAGACCAGATGCATGATTCCTCTGAGCCCCACATGTGCTCTATTGGCAAAATGTCAAATTGGACCCTGGTCATGCAGATGCAGTGGATGTGGCCATGGGACATATCGATAAACTCAATCTCACGAGCCAGTGCGTTTGCTGTCTCACTGAGTTCACAGTTATATTTGCTCTCTTGATAGTACCCACCAAAACCCACAATGCACTCTAGATCCCTGAGTTCTGTGAGAGCCATCATCCGTAGCCCTATCCCTCTTTTTCCGCTGCCTCTGCTAGCTCAGATTTGGCAGCTCGGATCTTGGTCTCAGATTCAATTTTGGGATATTTTGTGCTGATTTCATTGAGTCCTGTCAGCCAAGCATCTGCTTTGCACTCTTCTAACACTCATTGCATTTTCTTCAATCCCATGCCTGCTGCCCACTTGAGAGTGTGCTTCCATGAATAACAGAGTTACACCTTTGATGCTCCATTACCACAGGTCAGACCCTGCACTAGTTTCCATTCTCTACTTTGCCTTTTCCTGCTTCCAGGTTTCTGAGGCCTCATCTTGTCTTTGGATGTAACAGACCACTCTTCGGAAGTGTCCTGTGCCAAGGGCTGGTTGATTGGATGTTTACAAGTTTGTGTAGGGAGCGAGTGAGAGCAGTTGCACTGGTTCTCTGCCTACTGGCATCGATAAATCAACACTTTCCACAAATAA
>NW_022589405.1:0-3444 GCF_009834535.1 Camelus ferus | reverse complement strand
CCAACCCCGCTTTTTCCCGGAAACCCGGCACAGGGAGGGACTGGGGGAAGACACTCGAAGGGCTCCTAGGAGAACCCGGGTGCTGCAGACAGAAGACGGAACCTCCCCACACTCAGAATTCCGGAACACGGGTGACTGTGTGGGTGAGGTTTAGGGCAGCCCTCCACGCAGCTTCCTGGTGTCATAGGTGTTCCTTCGCAGGGGGAAGTCCGCTAATTACCTCCCCTGTCCATGGTGAGGCACTAGATGCTACCTGCTTTTCCAGCCCAACCCCCGCCTTTCCCCGGCAGCCCGCACTGGGAGGGACTGGGGGAAGAATCTCGAAGGGCTCCTAGGAGAACCCGGGTGCTGCAGACAGAAGACGGAACCCCCCCACACTCAGAATTCCGGAACACGGGTGACTGTGTGGGTGAGGTTTAGGGCCGCCCTCCACGCAGCTGCCTGGTGTCACAGGTGTTCCCTGGCAGGGGGAAGTCCGCTAATTACCTCTCGTGTCCATGGGGAGGCACTAGATGCTACCTGCTTTTCCAGCCCAAACCCCGCTTTTCCCCGGAAACCCGCACAGGGAGGGACTGGGGGAAGACACTCGAAGGGCTCCTAGGAGAACCCGGGTGCTGCAGACAGAAGACGGAACCTCCCCACACTCAGAATTCCGGAACACGGGTGACTGTGTGGGTGAGGTTTAGGGCCGCCCTCCACGCAGCTTCCTGGTGTCACAGGTGTTCCTTCGCAGGGGGAAGTCCGCTAATTACCTCCCCTGTCCATGGAGAGGCACTAGATGCTACCTGCTTTTCCAGCACAACCCCCGCCTTTCCCCGGCAGCCCGCACTGGGAGGGACTGGGGGAAGAATCTCGAAGGGCTCCTAGGAGAACCCGGGTGCTGCAGACAGAAGACGGAACCCCCACACACTCAGAATTCCGGAACACGGGTGACTGTGTGGGTGAGGTTCGGGGCCGCCCTCCACGCAGCTGCCTGGTGTCACAGGTGTTCCCTGGCAGGGGGAAGTCCGCTAATTACCTCCCCTGTCCATGGTGAGGCACTAGATGCTACCTGCTTTTCCAGCCCAACCCCCGCCTTTCCCCGGAAGCCCGCACAGGGAGGGACTGGGGGAAGACACTCGAAGGGCTCCTAGGAGAACCCGGGTGCTGCAGACAGAAGACGGAACCTCCCCACACTCAGAATTCCGGAACACGGGTGACTGTGTGGGTGAGGTTTAGGGCCGCCCTCCACGCAGCTTCCTGGTGTCACAGGTGTTCCCTCGCAGGGGGAAGTCCGCTAATTACCTCCCCTGTCCATGGGGAGGCACTAGATGCTACCTGCTTTTCCAGCCCAACCCCCGCCTTTCCCCGGCAGCCCGCACTGGGAGGGACTGGGGGAAGACACTCGAAGGGCTCCTAGGAGAATCCCGGGTGCTGCAGACAGAAGACGGAACCTCCCCACACTCAGAATTCCGGAACACGGGTGACTGTGTGGGTGAGGTTTAGGGGCCGCCCTCCACGCAGCTGCCTGGTGTCACAGGTGTTCCCTGGCAGGGGGAAGTCCGCTAATTACCTCCCGTGTCCATGGGGAGGCACTAGATGCTACCTGCTTTTCCAGCACAACCCCCGCCTTTCCCCGGCAGCCCGCACTGGGAGGGACTGGGGGAAGAATCTCGAAGGGCTCCTAGGAGAACCCGGGTGCTGCAGACAGAAGACGGAACCCCCACACACTCAGAATTCCGGAACACGGGTGACTGTGTGGGTGAGGTTAGGGCCGCCCTCCACGCAGCTGCCTGGTGTCACAGGTGTTCCCTGGCAGGGGGAAGTCCGCTAATTACCTCCCCTGTCCATGGTGAGGCACTAGATGCTACCTGCTTTTCCAGCCCAACCCCCGCCTTTCCCCGGAAGCCCGCACAGGGAGGGACTGGGGGAAGACACTCGAAGGGCTCCTAGGAGAACCCGGGTGCTGCAGACAGAAGACGGAACCTCCCCACACTCAGAATTCCGGAACACGGATGACTGTGTGGGGGAGGTTCGGGGCCGCCCTCCACGTAGCTGCCTTGTGTCACAGGTGTTCCCTGGCAGGGGGAAGTCCGCTAATTACCTCTCGTGTCCATGGGGAGGCACTAGATGCTACCTGCGTTTCCAGCACAACCCCCTCCTTTCCCCGGCAGCCCGCACTGGGAGGGACTGGGGGAAGACACTCGAAGGGCTCCTAGGAGATCCCGGGTGCTGCAGAGAGAAGACGGAACCTCCCCACACTCAGAATTCCGGAACACGGGTGACTGTGTGGGTGAGGTTTAGGGCCGCCCTCCACGCAGCTGCCTGGTGTCACAGGTGTTCCCTGGCAGGGGGAAGTCCGCTAATTACCTCCCTTGTCCATAGGGAGGCACTAGATGCTACCTGCTTTTCCAGCCCAAACCCCGCTTTTCCCCGGAAACCCGCACAGGGAGGGACTGGGGGAAGACACTCGAAGGGCTCCTAGGAGAACCCGGGTGCTGCAGACAGAAGACGGAACCTCCCCACACTCAGAATTCCGGAACACGGGTGACTGTGTGGGTGAGGTTTAGGGCCGCCCTCCACGCAGCTTCCTGGTGTCACAGGTGTTCCCTCGCAGGGGGAAGTCCGCTAATTACCTCCCCTGTCCATGGGGAGGCACTAGATGCTACCTGCTTTTCCAGCCCAACCCCCGCCTTTCCCCGGCAGCCCGCACTGGGAGGGACTGGGGGAAGAATCTCGAAGGGCTCCTAGGAGAACCCGGGTGCTGCAGACAGAAGACGGAACCCCCCCACACTCAGAATTCCGGAACACGGGTGACTGTGTGGGTGAGGTTCGGGGCCGCCCTCCACGCAGCTGCCTGGTGTCACAGGTGTTCCCTGGCAGGGGGAAGTCCGCTAATTACCTCCTCGTGTCCATGGGGAGGCACTAGATGCTACCTGCTTTTCCAGCCCAAACCCCGCTTTTCCCCGGAAACCCGCACAGGGAGGGACTGGGGGAAGACACTCGAAGGGCTCCTAGGAGAACACCGGGTTGCTGCAGACAGAAGACGGAACCTCCCCACACGTCATGAATTCCGGAACACGGGTGACTGTGTGGGTGAGGTTTAGGGCACCCTCCACGCAGCTTCATGGTGTCACTATGTGGTCCTTCGCAGGGGGAAGTCCCGCTAATTACCTCCCCTGTCCCATGGTAGAGGCACTAGATGCTACCTGCTTTTCCAGCACAACCCCCGCCTTTCCCCTGCAGCCCGCACTGGTAGGGACTGGGGAAGAATCTCGAAGGGCCCTAGGAGAACCCGGGTGCGCAGACAAATACCGGAACCCCACACACTCATAATTCCGGACACGGGTGACTGTGTGGGTGAGGTTTCGGGTCGCCCTCCACCATGCTGCCTTGTGTCACAGGTGTTCCCTGGCAGGGGTAAGATCGGCTAGTTACCCTCCCCTGTCCATGGTGTATCACTAG
>NW_022589404.1:0-3453 GCF_009834535.1 Camelus ferus | reverse complement strand
GCACAAAGGGAAACGGTATGCAGGAAAACTTTTACACTGGTTTCTTATGCTGTTTCCTAGTGCCGGTTTTGAAGATTCTGCAGTTTTCACCTGTAAAACAGATTGGAACTAGTAAATCCCCATATATATGTATGGAGTAGAGTTTCAAACTAAAAGAATCTTTGTGTTCCAACAAGGTGGGGGAAGAGGCTTTAACACACATTATCTCTCAGAAAGAGAATGTGGAGAGACGCACGCTCATTTAGCACAAAGGACGGGGATACAGGAAAAACTTTTTACTCTTCTCAGGCTGTTTCCTAATGCCGGTTTTACGTTCCTGCAGTTTTCACTTAAAACCCGAGTGTGAGATAGTACCTCTCCATGTATATGCATGGAGTGGAGTTTGCGACTGAAAAGAATCTTTTTTTTCCTACAAGCTAGGTGAAGGACGGCTTTCATACACACTTATCTCTCAGAACTGAGCATGTGGAGAGACGTTCATTCATCTAACACAAAGGAACTGTTTGAAGTAAAATTTTACTCTGGTTTCTCAGTCTGTTTCCTAGTGCCGGCTTGAAGTTCCTGCAGTTTTCACTGTAAAACCGAGTTGGAGATAGGATCTCACCATATATATGTATGGAGTGGAGATGGCGACTGAGAAGAATCTTTGTGTTCCCAACATGATAGGTTAAGGACGGCTTTCACACACACTGATCTCTCAGAACTGAGCATGTGGAGGGACGTTCGTTCATGTAGCACAAAGGGAGTGGGTTGCAGAAAAATTTTACTGTGGTTTCTCAGGCTGTTTCCTTGTGCCAGTTTGACGTTCCGGCAGTTCTCACTGTAAAACCGAGTTGGAGCTAGGACTTCCCCATATATATGTATGGATTGGATTTTGCGACTTAAAAGAAACTTTGTGTTCCCAACAAGCTTGGAGAAGGATGGCTTTCACACACATTTACCTCTCAGAACTGAGCATGGGGAGAGACGTTCGTTCATCTAGCACAAAGTTAACGGGTTGCATGAGAAATTTTTCTCTGGTTTCTCAGGCTATTTCCTAGTGCCGATTTGAAGTTACTGCAGTTTTCACTGTAAAACCGAGTTGCAACTTGTAAATCCCCATATATATGTATGGAGTGGAGTTTGCAACTGAAAAGAAACTTTGTGTTCCCAACAAGCTAGGTGAAGGATGGTTTAACACCACTTATCTCTCAGTACGGAGCATGTTGAGAGACGGTCATTCATCTAGCACAAATGGAACGGGTTGCAGGAGAACCTTTTACTCTGGTTTCTCACGCTGTTTCCTAGTGCCGGTTTGAAGTTCCTGCAGTTTTCAGTGAAAAACCGAGTTGCAGCTGGGTGTCCCCATATAATGTATGGAGTGGAGTTTGCAACTGAAAAGTAACTTTGTTTTCCTAACAAGCTAGGTGAAGGAACGACTTCACACACATTATATCTCAGAAATGAGCTGTGAGAGACGCTCGTTCATCTAGCACAAAGGGACGGGTTGCAGGAGAAACTTTCACACTGGTTTCTCAGGCTATTTCATAGTGCTGGTTTGAAGCTCCTGCAGTTTTCACAGTAAAATAGATTTGGAACTAGTAAATCCCCATATTTATGTATGGAGTTGAGTTTGCGACTGAAAAGAAACTTTGTGTTCCTAAAAGCTTGGTGAAGGATGGCTTTCACACACACTTAACTCTCAGAACTGAGCATGGTGAGAGACGTTCGTTCATCTAGCACAAAGGGAACGGGTTGAAGGAGAAATTTTTCTCTGCTTTCTCAGGGTGTTTCCTAGTGCCGGTTAGAAGTTCCTGCATTTTTCACTGTAAAAACGAGTTGGAGCTTGTACCTCCCCATATATATGTATGAAGTGGAGTTTGCAACTGAAAAGAAACTTTGTGTTCCCAATAAGATAGGTGAAGTACGGCTTTCACTATCTCTTATCTCTCAGAACTGAGCATGTGGAGAGACTTTAATTCATCTATCACAAAGTGACCACGATGCAGGAAAATTTTTACTCTGGTTTCTCAGGCTGTTTCCTAGTGCCGGTTTGAAGTTCCTGCAGTTTTCAGTGAAAAACCGAGTTGCAGCTGGGTGCTCCCCATATATATGTATGGAGTGGAGTTTGCAACTGAAAAGTAACTTTGTTTTCCTAACAAGCTAGGTGAAGGACGACTTTCACACACACTTATATCTCAGAAATGAGCATGTGGAGAGACGCTCGTTCATCTAGCACAAAGGGAACGGGTTGCAGGAGAAACTTTTACTCTGGTTTGTCAGTCTGTTTCCTAGTGCCGGTTTGAAGTTCCAGCAGTTTTCACTGTAAAACCGAGTTGGAGCTAGGGCCTCACCATATATATATTTATGAAGTGGATTTAGCGACTGAAAAGAAACTTTGTTTTTCCAACAATCTAGGTGAAGGACGGCTTTCACAATCTCATATCTCTCAGAAATTAACAAGTGGAGAGGCGTTCGTTCATCTAGCACACAGGGAACGGTTTGCAGGAAAACTTTTACTCTGGTTTCTTATGCTGTTTCCTAGTGCCGGTTTGAAGATGCTGCAGTTTTCACTGTAAAACAGATTTGGAACCAATAAATCCCCATATATATGTATGGATTAGAGTTTGCAAATAAAAAGAAATTTTGTGTTCCCAACAAGATAGGTGAAGGACGGCTTTCACACACTCTTATCTCTCAGAACAGAGAATGTGGAGAGACGCTCGTTCATTTAGCACAAAGGAACTGGATACAGGAAAAAATTTTACTCTGGTTCTCAGGCTGTTTCCTAATGCCGGGTTTACTTTTCTGCAGTTTTTACTGTAAAACAGAGTGTGAGATAGTACCTCTCCATATATATGTATGGAGTGGAGTTTGCGACTGAAATGTAACTTTGTGTTCCCAACAAGCTAGGTGAAGGGCGGCTTTCACACACACTTATATCACAGAACTGAGCATGTGGAGAGACGTTCGTTCATCTAACACAAAGATAATGGGTTGCAGTAAAACTTTTACTCTGGTTTCTCAGTCTTTTTCCTAGTGCCGGCTTGAAGTTCCTGCAGTTTTCACTGTAAAACCGAGTTGGAGATAGGACCTCCCCATATATATGTATGGAGTGGAGATTGTGACTGAGAAGAATCTTTGTGTTCCCAACAAGTAAGTTTAAGGACGGCTTTCACATACACTTATCTCTCAGAAATGAGCATGTGGAGAGACGGTCGTTCATCTAGCACAAATTTAACGGTTTGCAGGAGAAACTTTTACACTGGTTTCTCAGGCTATTTCATAGTGCCGGTTTGAAGCTCCTGCAGTTTTCACAGTAAAATAGATTTGGAACTAGTAAATCCCCATATATATGTATGGAGTTGAGTTTGCGACTGAAAAGAAACTTTGTGTTCCTAAAAGCTTGGTGAAGGATGGCTTTCACACACACTTAACTCTCAGAACTGAGCATGGTGAGAGACGTTCGTTCAT
>NW_022589403.1:0-3467 GCF_009834535.1 Camelus ferus | reverse complement strand
TTCAGAAAAGCGGGCTGCATTGCAACTAGAGAAGATAGAATGGGGGTTTCTTATAAAACTAATTATGGACGTACCTTTTGATCCAACCTTCCCAAGCCTGGGGATTTGTGAGGAGAAATCTGTAATTCAAAATTCACAAGCAGTGCGGGGATTTGCCTCAAAGACTGAGGGTTGTGCACTCATTGCTTAACAACCGTTTTTGCTGTACATAGCCCTGGGAGACTTGCTGTGCCAAGATTCCCTGTCCAGCCACCCCACCTTAAATTTTGTAGATTAACAGTTGTTTGCCCTAGAAGTGGTTCTGTTCTTTGCTTCTTGCCCAAGGAAATCAAGATTAGGAAAGCTTTACATCTTTACTTTATGACTGCAATTAATATGTCCAGAACAGCATTGTAAAAGATCTTGAGGGACACTATGTAATCCTCCTTGGTATGCAATGTTTTTTCTCCTTAAGCATTTATAAAAATAATTGCTGAACAAACCGCCTCGGCGGTGTCAGTCCTCTGCCTCAGAAGATCTGCAAGACCCGTCCCTCTCGATCCCATTCTTTGTGTGTGTTACTGTTCTTTTTTCCTAGTTGTAGCAACCGCGTCTTCAGACATATTCCTTTTGCCGGCTGGCTCCGGCAAGTGTTGCCCGAACTGGAACTTAAAGCAGTAAAGTAGTTGCCACGACCGCTGCCCTGAGAAGACAAGGGATCCCGAAGAAGATGTCAGAAAGTTAAGGAAAGGGCAGGGAGAGTAAAGTCGAGAGTATCAAATTATTGGGCAAGGTATTAGTAGACAATTGTTTGTTCAGATGTTAAAGTTTATTTTAAAGGAAAGAGGGGTGCATGTAAATATATCTAAGCTAGAAAAATTTTTGTTGTTCATAGAAGAGGTACGTCCCTGGTTTCCTGAGGAAGGGACTATGAATTTAACCACTTGGAAAAAGGTTCGAAATAACTCCATGATTATTATACTGCTAATGGGCCCAATAAAGTTCCAGTAGATACTTTTCCCTTATGGAATTTAATTAGAGATTGTCTGGATCTTGACCATGAGGGAGAAAAATTGCGACTTGCATTAAAACAAGAAAAATATACCGAAAATCCTATAAATCTTACACCTACTGCCCCTCCAGAAGAACCTCTATATGCGGTTCCTGAGGGAGTTACAAAAGCAGGCTTCTGACCTCCGTGGCTCCTTTGACTTCGAATTAGATCCTGCTGATCAGGCCGAGTTAAAGGAACAGGCAGCCCATTATCATGATGAGGAATCCCCTTGGAATGTTGTGTTAAATTTAGAACAGAACAGCACTTCAGCACTGGTCTTCCGTAAACTACGGCAATTACTAGCTGAGTGCGTTAAATGTTTACCCAAAAATAAGAACCCGGAGATTAAAGATGAGCTTCTGCATTTATCTCCTGCTTATCCTCCTTCTGTTATAGCCGGTTTAGATCCTCCACCTCCTATTGAAATACCTGTTTCTCCGCCTGTAATTGCTGGTGCCTGCCAGCAAACCACTTCTATCAGTTCTCCAGTCTGGGTATTGAGCCCATTGCAAAAGGCTTTGTGACAAGCGCATCAAATTGGAGAAACAATACCAGGATTTACTAATATGTTCCCAGTTTTGAAAATGCACAGCAGCAACGATATCATGAACCTATCCCTTTTAAACAGCTTAAAGAGTTAAAACTGGCTTGTGCTCAATACGGCCTTATGGCACCTTTCACACAAGCCATCCTTGAAGCACTCGGCAATCAATTTCTCCCTCCTAATGATTGGAAACAAGTAGCTCAAGCCTGCCTAACAGGGGGAAATTATTTACTGTGGAAATCAGAATATGCAGAACAATGTGGAGCTACGTCTGAAATTAACAGACAACAAGGATTGCCGGTCACTTTTGATATGCTGGTAGGAGAAGGAGCTTATAGAGATATGAACACCCAATTAAATTATCCAGCCGGAGCTTATCCTCAGATCAATGCTGCAGCCCTTAAAGCATGGAGAAAATTGCCTAATTCAGAAAATAAAACTGAGGATTTGTCAAAAATTAGACAAGGGCCAGACGAACCCTATCAAGATTTTGTTGCCCGTTTATTAGAGACTTTGGGAAAAGTGGTAGGAGATGATCAAGCTGGAATGGTGTTTGCAAAACAGGCTAGCTTATGAAAATGCCAACTCGGCATGCCTGAGGCATTATAGAAAAAAGGGTGGCCTATCTGATTACATTAAAATATGTGCTGATATAGGACCTTCTTATGTATAGGGTGTAGCTATTGCTGCTGCCCTGCAAGGTAAAACTATAAAAGAAGTCTTATACCAACAATCAAAATGAAAAATTTTAAAAGTGCCTCACGAGTAGCCAGGCCCCCAGGTAGTTGTTATGCGTGTGGCCAGATGGGGCATCGGTTTGCCCAATGCCCTCAAAAATTTCAACAACCTCAAGGAAATGGAATATTAGTGCAGCCACCAGGAGTTTGCCCGAGATGGAAAAAGGGAAAGCACTGGGCCAATGATTGTCATTCCAAGACAGATATCAATGGCCAACAACTTTCACCCTAGCAGAGAAACTGGGTGAGGGGCCAGCCCCAGGCTCCGAAACAACGTTATGGGGCAATTCAAAGCCAGAGCATAGAGACCCAAAACCCATTTCTTCCAAACAAACTGTCTCAAATTTGTTCAGAGCCAACAAAGGAAGCACAGGATTGGACCTCAGTGCCTCCTCCTATACAGTATTAACACCTGAAATGGGTATGCAAGCCCTACCTACCGGGGTATATGGGCCTTTGCCTGAAGGGACCACGGGCTTGCTTTTGGGATGCAGTAGTTCCACCATGAAAGGACTTTTAGTTGTTCCTGGAGTTATCGATTCAGATTATGAGGGAGAAATTAAAATTATGGCTCATTCTCCAAAAAATATTACAGTTGTTCAATCAGGGCACCGAATTGCACAGCTCCTGCTTTTGCCCTTAGTGTCATCAGGACGTGTTCATTCTGATGTAAGACGAGGGTCAAATGGATTTGGGTCCTCAGACGCCTATTGGATTCAAAGTATAAGTGCTCAGCGCCCTGAATTAATTTTATATATACAAGGAAATAAATTTAAAGGAATTTTAGACACAGGAGCTGATATCTCTGTAATTTCTTTAGACAATTGGCCTCAGCATTGGCCAAAACAGGTAGCCTTATCAACATTACAAGGCATAGGACAGTCTCATAATCCCGAGCCAAGTTCTGCAATCCTGACTTGGAAAGACGGTGAGGGACATCCTGGACAATTCCAACCTTATGTTCTTCCTGGATTACTGGTCAATCTATGGGGAAGGGATGTGATGGCTTGTATGAGTGTCTATTTGTATAGCACTAATGCAAAAATTACTAATCAACTTTTAAGTCAAGGTTTGCTCCCCCGATCAGGGGCTAAGAAAGAATGGACAAGGAATTGTTGAGCCGATTGATCCCAAGCCCAACTATACAGGCACT
>NW_022589402.1:0-3471 GCF_009834535.1 Camelus ferus | reverse complement strand
CAATCATGTTTATCTAGAAACTATTGTGTGTACTGAGCCCTGCACTAGGTTCTATTAAAATTTACATTTAACTGAAACTAACCTAGAAGGTGACTTATGTTAGTTCACAAATAACACAGAAACATCGTTCATCAGTTGTCTTCTCCCTATTTCATGGTAAGAGCCTTTCCGGCTGATGTCACAGATTCCATCCACTTTGAATTCCATCATTTTGGTTTGTTTTTCTTTTCTTTTCTTATTTCAGGGAAGAATAATTTAATCTTTCCATATAGAACTCCATCTTAATATATGTTTTTGTCCTTTTTCAGCTAGAGCTATGTGGCTTTAGACTCAGAAAAACTCATTATCCTTTTCATTCAACTTTTCATTTACTTTTCAAAAACTCTTTAGGATGTGATATTTTAAAAATTGGGACATAATTGACATACACCATTATATTAGTTTTAGGTGTACAACATAATGATTTGATATTTATATATACTGCAAAATGATCACAATAATTCCAGTTAATATCCATCAGCACATGTACTTCTAACAATTTTTTTCTCATGATGAGAACTTTAAAGACCTATTTTTTCAGTAACTTTCAAATATACAACAGAGTATTATTAACTATAATTGCCAAGCTGTAAATTACATACATGGAACTTAGTTACTTTATAACTGGAAGTTTGTAAGTTTTGACTGTCTTCACCCATTGTGCCTACCCGCTACCCCTATCTCTAGGAACCACCAAGCTGTTCAGCTTATCTATGGGTTTGCTTTTTTTTTTAAGATTTTTTTTAAGATTCCACACATAAAGAAAATTATACGATAATTTCCTGTCTCTATCTGATTTATTTTACTAAGAGTAATGCCCTCAAAGTCTATTCATGTCACAAATGGCAAGATTTCCTTCTTTTTATGGCTGAATTATATACACACACACACACACACACACACACACACACACACACGTATACATATATTTCACAGTTACTATACCCATTCCTCCACTGCTGAACATTTAGGTTGCTTTCACTTGTCGGTTACTGTAAATAATGCTGCAATAAACATGGGCATGCAGCTATCTTTAACATACAAGACATAATCTTGGTTTGTCCCCAGCTATTTCTTTTGTTTTTTAGGTAATCTTATATTTACAGAATAACTACTAATAATTAAAAGATTAAAGGAATAAAATAATATAATGCTTTTTAAATTCATAAAGAGTATCTTACATGTTTTGCTTCATTTAATTATCTAGCAGGGTTACTCAACTGGAAACACCCACTGTAAAATGCTTTTCATTCTTCCTTAGTAGTTAATATCAAAATAATGTGTATGGGAAAATATTCCTTTATTTTCTTCCCTCTGTGGACCAACTAATCTATCTGACCCTAAATTTTACAGTTCCGTTTTGTGTAGCTGAAAAAAAAATAAGGGGCTTTCAAATACCATCAATATTAAATATCAAAATATAAATTGGTAAAGACAAAGGTGATTTTGCACATTATGATTTTTTATAATATGCAAGTATATGGCATTTATTTAAAATTAAAGCTCAAAACTCATGTAAGTTAATAATCTACAACATACTTTAATACATAATATCCCTTATAATATAATTTCATTTTAAAAGTTAGCCTAATGATTATATCTTTAAAAATAATAAAGGTTTTCATTGTTCCCTTTTGCTGCTAACCTATCTCTTTTGCTCTGGCATCCGTTGCATATCCCTAGACTATTATGGCATTCAGTTCCTTAAATTACAAACATTTATTTACCTGTCATTCTGGACCTCTCCTCTCTGAGCCTCTTGAGGGCAGGAAATGAATGTTAGTCGTGTTTTCATAATTCACACACCCTTGTATATAATTAGCCTCCTGCTAAGTTTTGATTAATGAATAAATTAATGCATGAATGGGAACCAATTTCTGTCCTCTGCCTATGGGGTTTGTGTTACGTGTTTTATGCATTTTAAATTGAAGCAGAATTGTCATAGGGGAATTAAGGAATTATCTTCTTGGAGTAGAATCTACACAAAAGTGTAATAGATATAATTTTACATTTACCAAATGTACAGCACTTGATGAATGCTAAATTGATTCTGTATCCCTTAATTCTACCAAGTGTATTCTTGTCCAACTTTTCTATTTCTAAAATTATATTTCTTTTTAAATAGACAAAACGAGTTCAAGCTGTTGGCACTTAAGATAGTGGTTATGGTGGGGTGGAGGTGGGGAGAAGCAGGGGGATGGGATATAAATGCATGTTCTAGAATGCTGCTGGTACTGGGTTATATGCATATATTTACTTTGCAAAAGTCATCATTGTCCTGGGTAACTTACAGACTTATTTGGGGACACTGTAAGCACACTTTAATAAAAATGTAACAAAAAGAGTCCCTTTATTCCATTAAAAAATACAACAAATTATTAGATGTTGACTTTTTTTGAAACTGTTCTCATTAACTCTGCTTAGATACAGAAAGAGAACAAATATTCTTATGCAGGAAATAACTATTAGTAAATTAGCTCATTAAGAGTAATTACAATTCCGATTTTTACCATAATAATTTAATCCTTCAAACTAATGGCTACTGAGATTATGGCAGGTAGCTTTTCTTTTCTCAAATCGCTCACTTATAGTTTTTCATAATTTTTTTTTTTGGTTTGAATATTTACCCTTTCACCAAAGATCAACTCTCCTGACAAAGTTTAAAGTGCACAATGCATGACCGTTGGCTACAGGTTTAATGCTGCACAGCAGAGCCCTAGGGCTTATTCATCTTAAGCAAAATGTTGCAGCTGCTATGAAAACAGTACTGAGGTTCCTAAAATAATTAAAAAATAGGACTATCATATGATCCAGCATTCTCACTTATGGTTATTTATCCCAAAGAATTGAGACAGGGGTCTCAAAGAGATGTCAGCATTGCCATGTTCATTATAGCACTATTCACAATAGCCAAGGATGTGGAAGCAGCCTAAATGTCCATCAACAGATGAATGGATAAAGAAAATGTACACACACACACACACACACACACACACACACACACAATGCAGCACCTCTCAGACTTAAAAAAAGAAGGAAGGAATTCTACAATATGACACAATGTGAATGACATCTGAGAAACCAGGCTAAATGAAACATGCCAGTGACAGAAAGACACATCCTGCATGGCTCCATTTTCACGAGGTATCTAAAACAGTCAAAATCATACATCCGAGAGAGGAATGGTGGTTGTCAGAGCCCAGGGAAAGGGTAAAATGAGGAGTTACTTAAAAAACATAGGGCTTTTTAAAGTATCATTGTATTTTATTGTTTTTATCTTCTTTAAATTAGTACTAGAATGCATCAGTTTGCACCTAGTTACTTTCTTTTTAGAAATAATCTAATTTCAGTTTTCATTGTCTGTTTCATTGTCTTATCAGTAAATGAAAAAATAAAACAAAATTCTAGTTGCAGTCCTGTGCTTCTGTTATT
>NW_022589401.1:0-3472 GCF_009834535.1 Camelus ferus | reverse complement strand
ATATATTTATGGATTGGAGTTTGCAAGTTAAAAGAAACTTTGTGTTCCCATGAAGCTAAGTGAAGGACGGCTTTCACACACACTTATCTCTCAGAACTGAACATGTGGAGAGACCTTCGTTCATCTAGCACAAATGGAACGGGTTGCAGGAGGTACTTTTACTCTGGTTTCTCAGTCAGTTTCTTAGTGCCCGATGGAAGTTCCTGCAGTTTTCACTGTAAAATAGTGTTGGAACTAGTACCTAACCATATATATGTATGGAGTGGAGTTTGCAAGTGAAAAGAAACTTTGTGTTCCCAACAAGCTAGGTGAAGGACGGCTTTCACACACACATATCTCTCAGAACTGAGCACGTGGAGAGACGTTCGTTCATCTAGCACAAAAGGGAACGTGTTGCAGGAGAAACTTTTTTTCTGATTTCTCAGTCTGTTTCCTGTTGCCGGTTTAAAATTCCTGCAGTTTTCACAGTAAAATCGATTTGGAGCTAGTATGTCCCCATATATATTTATTTAGTGGGGTTTGCAACTGAAAGGAACTATGTGTTCCCAAGAAGCTAGATGAAGGACGGCTTTCACACACACTTATCTCTCAGAACTGAGCATGTGTAGAGACGTTCGTTCATCTAGCACAAAGGGAACGGGTTGCAATAGAAGATTATACGCTGGTTTCTCAGGCTGTTTCCTAGTGCCGGTTTGAAGTTCTTGCAGTTTTCACTGTAAAACCGAGTTGGGGCTAGTACCTCCCCATATATATGTATGGAGTGGAGTTTGCAAGTGAAAGAAACTTTGTGTTCCCAACAAGCTAGGTGAAGGACGGCTTTCACACACACTTATCTCTCAGAACTGAGCATGTGGAGAGACGTTCGTTCATTTAGCACAAAGGGAACGGGATGCAGGAGAAACTTTTACTATGGTATCTCAGTCTGTTTCCTGTTGCCGGTTTGAAGTTCCTGCAGTTTTCACTGTAAAACCGATTTGGAGCTAGTACCTCCCCGTATGTATGTATGGAGTGGAATTTCAACTGAAAAGAAACTTTGTGTTCCCAAGAAGCTAGGTGAAGCACGGCTTTCACACACATTTATCTCTCAGAACTGAGCATGTGGAGAGACCTTCGTTCATCTAGCACAAAGGGAACGGGTTGCAGGAGAAACAGTTACTGTAGTTTCCCAGTCTTTTTTCCTAGTGCCTGTTTGAAGTTCCTGCAGTTTTCACTGTAAAACAGAGTTCGAGCTTGTACCTACCCATATATATGTATGGATTGCAGTTTGCAACTGAAAAAAAACTTTGTGTTCCCAACAAGCTAGGTGAAGTACGGTTTTTACACACACTTATCTCTCAGAACTGAGCAAGTGGAGAGAAGTTCGTTCATCTAGCACAATGGGAACGGGTTGCAGGAGAAACTTTTTCTTTGGATTCTCAGTCTGTTTCCTGTTGCCGGGTTAATTTTCCTGCAGTTATCACTGTAAAGCCTAGTTGGAGCTAGTACTTCCCCATATATATGTATGGAGTGGAGTTTTCAGCTGAAAAGAACTTTGTGTTCCCAAGAATCTAGGTGAAGGACGGCTTTCACACACACTTATCTCTCAGAACTGAGCATGTGGAGAGACGTTCGTTCATCTAGCACAAAGGGAACGGGTTGCAGGAGAAACTTTTACTCTGCTTTCTCAGTCTGTTTCCTAGTACCGGTTTGAAGTTCCTGCATTTTTCACTGTAATATCGTGTTGGAGCTATTACCTACCCATATATATGTATGGATTGGAGTTTGCAAGTGGAAAGAATCTTTGTGTTCCCAACAAGCTAGGTGAAGGACGGCTTTCACACACACTTATCTCTCAGAACTGAGCATGTGGAGAGACCTTCGTTCATCTACCACAAATGGAACGGTTTGCAGGTGGAATTTTTACTCTGGTTTCTCAGTCTGTTTCATAGTTCCGGTTTGAAATTACTGCAGTTTTCACTGTATAATCGTGTTGGTGCTAGTACCGCCCCATATATATGTATGGATTGGAGTTTGCAAGTGAAAAGAAACTTTGTGTTCCCAACAAGCTATGTAAAGACGGCTTTCACACACACATATCTCTCAGAACTGAGCATGTGGAGAGACGTTCGTTCATCTAGCACAAATGGAACGGGTTACAGGAGAAACTATTACTCTGGTTTCTCAGTCTGTTTCCTAGTGCCGGTTTGAAGTTCCTGCAGTTTTCACTGTAAAACCGAGTTGGGGATAGTACCTCCCCATATATATGAATGGAGTGGAGTTTGCAAGTGAAAAGAACTTTGTGTTCCCAACAAGCTAGTTGAAGGACGGCTTTCACACACACATATCTCTCGGAACTGAGCATGTGGAGAGACTTTCGTTCGTCTAGCACAAATGGAATGGGTTGCAGGAGACACTTTTTTTCTGATTTCTCAGTCTGTTTCCTGTTGCCGGTTTAAAGTTCCTGCAGTTTTCACTGTAAAACCGAGTTGGAGCTAGTACCTACCCATATATATGTATTGAGTGGAGTTTGCAAGTGAAAAGAATCTATGTGTTCCCAACAAGCTAGTTGAAGGACGGCTTTCACACACACTTCTATCAGAACTGAGCATGTGGAGAGATGTTCGTTCATCTAGCACAAAGTGAACCGGTTGCAGGAGAAACTTTTACTCTGGTTTCTAAGTCTGTTTCTTAGGGCCGGTTTAAAGTTCCTGCAGTTTTCACTGTAAAACCGCGTTGGAGCTAGTACCTTCTCATATATATATATAGATTAGAGTTTGCACCTGAAAAGAAACTTTGTGTTCCCAACAATCTAGGTGAAGGACGGCTTTCACTCACACTTATCTCTCAGAAATGAACATGTGGAGAGTCATTCGTTCATTTAGCACAAAGGGAACGGGTTGAGAGGGAAACTTTTACTCAGGTTTCTCAGTCTGTTTCCAAGTGCCGGTATGAAGTTCCTGCAGTTTTCACTGAAAAACCGAGGTGGAGCTATTGCCTCCCCATATATATGTATGGAGTGGAATTTGCAACTGAAAAGAAGCTTTGTGTTCCCAACAAGCTTGTTGAAGTACGGCATTCACGCACACTTATCTCTCAGAACTGAGCATGTGGAGAGACGTTCGTTCATCTAGCACAAAGGGAACGGGTTGCAGGATAAACTTTTACTCTGGATTCTCAGTCTGTATCCTAGTGCCGGTTTGAAGTTCCTGCAGCTTTCACTGTAATATCGTGTTGGAGCTAGTACCTCCCGATATATATGTATGGATTGGAGTTTGCAAGTGAAAAGAAATTTGTGTTCACAACAAGCTAGGTGAAGGACGGCTTTCACACACACTTATCTCTCGAACTGAGCATGTGGAGAGACCTTCGTTCATCTAGCACAATAGGAACGGGTTGCAGGAGAAACTTTTCTCTGGTTTCTCAATCTGTTTCCTAGGGCCGGTTTGAATTTCCTGCAGATTTCACTGTAAAACCGCGATGGAGCTAGTACCTT
>NW_022589400.1:0-3473 GCF_009834535.1 Camelus ferus | reverse complement strand
CTCAGAAACTTCTACATCTGAGCACCAAAGGACATCCAGAAAATTCTCATAATCACTATTTGTTATACCCCCAAATAGAAAATGACCCAAACACTTGTCAACAATACATGACCATAAGTGGTGGCACATGCATACAAGTTGTATACTTTAAAGCAATAAAAATAAATATACTAGTTTACAGAAAACACTAGTGGATGAATCTTACATAATGTTGAGTGGAAAGTACGGGACCAAAAATTTCAAAAGCAAAAAAGCCAATCCATGGTGGCTGAATTTAGGATGGTGAGTCCATCAAAGGGGTGCCGTAGTATCTGGGAAGAAACCCAAAGTGGAACAGCAATGTTCTGTTTCTTGACTGGATGAAGGTTACATAGATGTGTTTACTTTGTGAAAAATCACTGAGCTGCATACTTAAGATGTGTTCACATTTAAGCATGTATATTATATTTGCATTTTTTAAAAAAATGTTTGCTTGCAAAAAAAGATATCCAAAGCCTAAGTATTTATTAGTAGGAGGATGGATAAAACAAATGATAGTATATTCAAACAATGGAATACTATTCAACAATAAAAAAGAATCAACTACTGATACAAGGATGAACCTCAAAAGCCTAATTTATACATCTCATTGTCAGGTAAATTTTAACTCAGAAGGTAAACAAAACTGTAAACAGGCATGTGCCCTGGGGGGAGGGGTGCTGTAGCCTTTGTCTCCTCAGACCTGTGCCATTACTGGCACATCTCGCAAGAAGAGAGGCAGGGCTCAGCCACAGCTACCATCTCCTCCTGTGCATAGTGCCTGGGCGGGGGCAGGGCTGAGGCCTGAATCTGCACGTGGGGGCTCCACAACCTCCTAGGCAGGACTGAGACTTGTTTATAGCCTGAGGCAGAGAGGATCTTTCTACCCTGACACCTCAGAGAACTTGTGCTGCCAAGAGAAACAAGGAGCTCAGATTTGGCACAGAGCGTAGGTGGGGCTGTTCCGCAGTCTTCCCCGAGCCCACCTACAGACCGCCTACCCGAGGCAGAGCAGGCAGCTGCACAGAGCAGCAGAGTGACCAGCACCAGGAGAGGGCAGGTGGGCAGCCACCCACCTTCCTGGCAGGAACACAGCACCTGACCACGGTGCTGGGATGGGGTGTGATCTGCCCACCTGCCTCCCCCTGAGCACAGCATCTGACTGTGGCATCAGGAGGGGGAGTGACCTGCCCGCCCACCGGGTAAGAGCTCAGCTCCTGACCTAGTGTTAGGAGGGGGCACAATCTGCTAGCCAACAGCCACTGAGAGCAGCACAGATGAGGGCGCCAACAGAAGGCCTATGAAACAGCAAGCTGAGTTCGCGAAGCAGGGTGAAGACACAAAGACCTCTCGATAAAATCATTAAGGGCACACCATCTCCAGGTTAAGTAGGTAACTGATACTCCTTAAGCCACGGTGCCAGAGAGATATGAGCAATGTGAAGAAGCAGAGAAACCACTCCCAATTAAAAGATCAAGAGAAATCCCCTGAAAGCATGATCAAGGAAATAGACATTGATGGCCTACTAGATCAAGGTTTCAAAAAAGAGTGATCAAAGTACTGAAGGAACTAAAAGAAATAGGGTTTAGGGATATAAAATATGTCAAAAATGAAATAGAAACTATAGAGAAGAACCAAGTAGAATTAGTAAACTCATTGGCTGAGATGAGAGCTGACCTAAAGGCTGTGCAAAGCAGACTAGAAAATACAGAAGAACAAATATGTGATCTAGAAGACAGGACAACAGGAAGCACCCAATCAGAACAGCTGAGAGAAAAACAAATAAAAAACAATGAAAACAATATACTGGGACCTATGGGGTAATATAAAGTGTGCCAATCTATGCATAATAGGAGTTCCAGAAGGGGAAAAAGAACAAAGGGGATTGAAAAGGTATGGGAAGGACTCATGACTGAAAACTTCCCAAACCTAAAGAAGGAATCATATCCAAGCACAGGAGGCTCAGAGGGTCCCAAACAGGAAGAACCCAAACAGACCCACACCAAGGCACATCCTAATCAAGATAGCCAGAGTCAAGGATAAAGAAATGATCCTAAAGGAAGCAAGAGAAAAACAAAGAGTGAGTTACAAGGGAACCCCCATAAGGTTTTCAGCTGATTTCTCTACACTGTTTACAACAGCTAAGACATGGAAACAGCCTAAAATGTCCATCAACAGATGACTGGATAAAGATGTGGGATATTTATATGATGGGATACTATTCAGCCACAAAAACTGACAACATAACGCCATTTGCAGAGACATGGATGCTCCTGGAGAATGTTATTCTAGGTGGAGCAGAACAGAAAGAGAAAGAGGAATACCATATGAGATCACTCATGTGTGGAATCTTAAATATATGCAAGATCTTGTGGTAACTCACAGCAAAAAAAAAAAGTGACAATGAATATATGTACGTTCATGTATAACTGAAAAATTGTGCTCTACACTGGAATTTGTCATAACATTGTAAAATGACTATTACTCAATAAAAAATGTTTAAAAATAAGTAAAATAAAATATAACCTTTAAAATACTGTATAATGAGAGGTGTGATGTTCTAGTATCTGTTCTAAGAAGTACGTTAGACACACATAAGAATAGCCAATGGTCAGAAAGATCACATGTTATCAGCTACCACCCCATGCAAATTAATGGCATTTAGTAGATATTCATATATGTGTGTACATATATAAAATGTGTATTAGTATATATGTAAATCAAATAAAATAATTATATTATAATCTAATGTAAAATCATATCAGCAAAGCACACTGTGCTGACATAAGTGTCTTGGTGTAAACAGATTACAATTTTTCATTGAGTTGTCATAATGGGATAATATTGTGAACCAAGTGGAAATTGTAAAAAAAAGTTATCCAAAAAAAAAAAAAATCCTGACTACATGAAAAGATGCACAGTTACTATAAGGGCTCTCCCCTTATTTACTATCAGTGTCAGAAAGTCTCTTGGAATAAGTTAGCAGAATTAAAAACTCTAAAAAGACACAAGAATGCACTCTCTGTTAAAGAAAATAAACCAAAAGAAAAAACAAATGAATGGACAATTAAGATCCTACAGATAAAAATACCAATTTTTATGGGAAATAGCCTTAAAATAAAAAATAAGGAGATTATATTCTAATTTCACCTTTTGAATAAAGATATACAAAATTTAGCTGAATACTTTCGTATTTTGCACTTATGAAGAAAAAATGTATTTGCAATGAAAAAGCAGCCATTATCCTGCCTTTTGAGTATTCTAAAGTTTTAGGTTTGAATATATTTCATCTTAAATGGTCTTAAGCACTATGCAGTGGTTGGTGTTTTAAAAATACCACTGTGTGTGGAACTTCTAAAAGTGATTCAAAAAAATTTATATTTTTGTAATAATTTAGTAATGGCCCGGATATTATTTTTAACAAGACTACTCACCATGGAATGCTGCAAGATTTT
>NW_022589399.1:0-3481 GCF_009834535.1 Camelus ferus | reverse complement strand
AGAAGTGAATTTTGACAGCCCAGCTTTGACATTATAGGCGAAACACAGAAGGAAGTTTCAGACTTCTACCACTTTTTGAATATGTGGATTCTCTCTTTAGCAAATGAGCCTATCACCGTGTTCTCTAAGATTTCACTGCTACATGCATTTATTTACTCATATTCAGCCATCTTCGTATGCATTCACATTAGCATCAGTTGACGGCAAGATCAAGAATCATGTTCAAATATATCCCAGATAGGACGCTCATTCTGCCTCAGGATTTAAAAACTAATAAATCTGGGATAGACTTGGAGAGAGGTGAAGTTGACTTAATCCCATACTTTGGAATTGCAGAGTTTTGCCAAAAAGTAAGAATGGTCCATTAGTATTCTAATGGGCTTCTACTCAAGATCATCTTTAGAACATCAGATTTTCTGTGATCTTCACTGTCCACAGAGAGAATCCAAGGTAAAGTGCAAAGAATCGTCTTTAGAAAGTCACCTTCAGTTCATTTCATCAGCACAAAAAAGCATCAATTATGGATCTTCTGGGGAACAGAAGGGAATTGGGAAATTCCCTTCTTGGGAATAGATTATAAAAGCAGGGATTCCATGTTTGGCTTGAAGTTCCCTGAGTGTTATGAAAATACATCTAAGAAGGTGGCATTAAGGACCACATTTCAGCTCAGCCAAAAGCAGCTCTTTGTATAGCTATAAGGAATGCTATATTATTTTTGTGAAGAAACCCTCTTCAGCTTTCCTTTAGGTGAAATTCTCTTTCAAAAACGTCCCTCTTTCTAAGGAATATGTTGTGGGCCCATTTCCACTGCACTGGTTCTTCAGGGACACATTAACTTTCAGGGACAGAAGTGAGCCCCTCTGCACATTCTTATAGACCTCTGTTATTCATCAAAATCAGATAATTTACTTCAGCTCTCATGAACTTTTCTTTAGGAAGAATATCACAAAAGGAGAGAGCTTAGAGTACTCTTTCCTAAGTGAGACGTGCTTCTGTTCATTATACCCTGTAAAAGTTCTCAATTTTGTAGAAGTCACGATTGATGATAAGTTGCCCCATCTTCTTCGTTGCAAGACATATTATTTAGGCATTTGGGAACAGTGTCTATTTCATTGTTCCACAAATCATTGGCCCCTACTGCACATGGAATCACTGTTTTCACAGATTTTGAAGTGTCTTTTCAAAAGTGAGGAAAACTGTGGAAATCTGTTTAATGGAAAACATCTGTGACTCTTGGCTACATGCATGGAATCTTCCAACCTGTTCCCTTATGGAAATGAAACGGGTAAGGATGAATTCAGCCTTATGCCTTCATGGGGGAAAAGGTTTCTGTGACTTGGAAAGAAGGCTATATATGGGTTCTGAAACATTTTTTCTCAACTTTGTCCAAGACATCAAATTGAAACCAGCTTGACAATGTTCCAGGACAGCATGCCATGAGATGTGATAGATGTGGGACAATTTCTCTCTCTACCCAGCTTCTTGTGCAAAATCTTAGACAATAATTGAACTCTTGGAACCAAATTGAATAAGTGGATCAACTTTGCAGGACTCAGGGGTGCCCTGAGTTTCCACGCTTTCACTAAGTGTCCTGAATTTCTGTCCTTAAACCCGTTGGCCTCAACTCATCTTAGAATCACAAACAGCCACTCAGAAGACCCAGCTGTTATGAAGCATTCTAAGCAAAATGGAAAGAGGATTGCTTGAAAGAGTCTTCTGATTTCCGTCTGATCTGCCCTAAGTTTACCGGGTGACACAACTTGGGAATAAATTGATATTGAAAAAATTAAATTTATCTGCATTGTCGGGCTAAGGAAATTTTGATGTTGGGGAAACAAACCAAAATCCACGTTCTGATAAGCCTTTTCGCACAGCCGCATTAAATCTGCCCCCTTCATCTCCTCTTTTACTTTCTTTAGGAAAGTCACTTGCGATGTCTTAAACTTTGTCAACAGAACGTCTTTTGAAAATGAGGGGATGTGCAATGCATCTTGCAGTTGTCACTAGAAGAAAGAGTGTGTGTTGGGAACCTCCTTCTGCTTCGCTGGGATCATGTAGGTAATGGGATTGAGAACTCATCCTATGTCAAATTTTTGAGTTAGGTCAATCAAAACCCTCTGAATTCCCAAATTTCCCCCACTGAACACTTGATCGAGCATAGTTAGATATGTGGAAAAGGCTACTTGGACAGAATGAAGCCCATCGTGTTAGCTGCATCCAGTCTTGGAAACACGTGAACAAATGTTGGCGGTTCCGTTTCTTCTGCCAGTTTTCAAATGTGAGGCTTTTTGCCTTTGGTGTCTGAGCCTGTCTTCATGTTCCATAAATTTTCAAGGCAACCTGAATTTGTTCCGCATCTTCAGCCATCTTGATATTAATTCTAGCTGTCATGAAATTATGATGAAACAGTCTTGTGAGACTGTCTCCTCGGTAGGGGGTCCTATGTTCATTATTTTTTATGATCTTTCACTCTTGGGAAACATTATGTGGTGGGATGATTTGCTGTGATCCAAGAATTCGGTAAAGCACAGCACCCTGGAAGGCCTGTCCATGCATACGTGGAAAGAATTTGCAGAAGATTCGTCTCAGTACCCCAGCTTCTCAAGTTCTTGCTATGTCCACATAGGTCATCCAAGCAAAGAAGCAAAGAATGCTGATAGCAATCCTCTTGAAATTTGTGTCCTCTTCAAACAAGTATTTCCCGTGTTTTGCACTTCAGTATGAGAAGGGGGGTGGGATAGTCCCTTCTAGGGAATTGATGACAAAAGCATGGATTTTCATATTTGGACAGAGATATCCCTCAATTTTGTAAAGGTTCATCTGGCTAAATGACATTAAAATACCTCATCTCACCTGAGTCAACAGCAGCTTTCAAAACATATGAGGAATTCTAAATAATTCGTGCAGAGAATTCCTCTTCAATGTTAGTTCCCTAATGTTAGGTCATACTCAGTTTCTCTAAGTTCACTATTTGGAGGAGTCCAACATAGGCCAGTTTCATTGCACTGCCTTGATAGGGACACATTGACTATCAAGTTTGGAAATGAGGCCATTTGCACATTCAGTAAGGCATCTGTTCATCATCCAATGTAGATATTTTCTTTCAAGTGTTATGATAATTTTTGTAGGAAGAATAGCAAGAAAGAAAGCAGCTTGGAAGGTAATATCTCCTAAATGAGTGCTTGGGTTCAATATATCCTATTAGAATTCTCAATTTGGGATAAGGCATTTTTAAAGGAAATTTTCTCCATCACCTTGTTTGCAAGTCAGAGAATTCTGGCAGTTTTGAAAAGGCTGTGTGTCAGTGTCCCACTTGGTCTTGGCTCGTATTCCACATGGAATCACAGTTTGGTCTTTTGGTGAACTAACTTTATGAAACAGAGAGAGAATGCGGAATGCCATTTGTAGGAGATTATCTATGAATATCATCTGATTGCACGGGACATTCCAGCAGGTTAGATGCTCAAAATGAAAAGGGTAA
>NW_022589398.1:0-3495 GCF_009834535.1 Camelus ferus | reverse complement strand
CATCAGGTGTGACAAAAAGGTTAAGTGATAAAGGTTTGGGAGGTGGAATATGAACAGAAGCACTGAGTACCATTTCTCTGTCAGCACTTTAAACAGTGAACACCCTTTTCCTGCTCATCCCACTCCCAGAAGCTGATACATAGAGATGCCCAGGATACAGCTTCAGTCATGCAGACAAGTATGATTCCTCAGGGGTTGACAGAGAAGTCAGATGGAAGGAACCCAAAGCCTAAATGATGTGAGGGATGGAGCCATCCAGACTCGGAAGGCTCACTTCGCTCTTTTAGATCTTACTGTCTTGTTCACAGGCAGCCAAGTTGTCCTCTACTAATACAAAAATCATGGTGTTACTGCCATGGAAATATGATGGTTTTCATAAATTCACAGCATTCCTTCTAAATAGTCTATCATAGTAGGAGGCAACATGCAAGATGTAGAGGGATTGATGCTGGAGACATGTGCCATGATGGAACAGAGCCCCAATAGTTCAGGGGCTGCCAAGTATCAGAAATTCCTCTTCCCCAATTTCCTGCATATGTTACAAGTTCTGTTATGCCAGCCTCGCCCAGACGTTCTGATTGCTTCCTCTCCCCAGCTATAAGAGTTTATGAACAATTTCATAGACATTAACCCATTTGTTCCTCATATTAATCTCTTAAGTTGCTCTGAATACAGGATATGTTGGCTCTTCTCTATTCTTCCTTCCTCTGATCCATTCTTGACCTCTCTTTGTGTTCTGGAAGCCAAAGGGAAGCAATAGCAAGAGCTTGGTTCAGGGAAAAAAGGTAGCAGTCAGGATACTTTTTTTTTCCAAGTCCATTCCTGCTTAGCCATTGTTATCTCTTAGATGCATCGTTCCTTAAAATCAGCTTCTGCTTCATGACCCAAATTTATCATTCCATTTTCACTGGTCTCTAACTATATCATTTGTCTCCCTTGTCCCTTCAGTCATAGTGATGGTAACAGCTTTGCTCTGTGGTTGTTTTTTTGTGCCTCACAATCTCATTTTTGTGTTTTTCTTTTAACCCTAAATATACCTCTGCAAATAGCCCCTTTGCTAATGTCACTTTAGCTGAATCTTCTGTTTCTAGCTGCTATAATATATTGCCCCCATTTTACAGATGAGAAAACATAAGCGCAGAAAGACCCACATCCCAAGTTTACTTAATAAATGATGTCATAAGGTTTAGAAACCAGGCAGTGTGAGGTAGTGTGTGTGTGTGAACCTGAATGCTAGGCAACAGTGCATGTATCAGTGCATGGAGATGGCATAAATTGCTCAGAAAGACCTTAGAAATGAAATAAATATATGACATTCTGAGAGTTAAACTTTAAATCATCACCAAGTGAGTCAGAAAAAGAGTTTGGAACATTTTAAATGACCAGATACAATGTTCTGATTTTAACTGGAAACTAATGTAAACAATCTTTTAAAAATACCAAATAAAAAAAAAAATCTAAAGTAGGATTGTGTACTCTACCTAGGAGAAAAGAAAAGGAAGTTAAATAAAGGAAATGATGACAGTGTCCACTCCTGCTTGTTCAGAGTATTTTAAAATGTAGCCCCATTGTTAAGGTCATTCCAAATGTGTAGGTCAAAAGAGGCTACCCTTATTCTGGTGCCACTAGACGTTTAATACACCGCATAAAACCTTTTATCCTTATTATATGCTCATCCAACAGCTTTATGGTTCTGATTTGTGTTTGTTATCCTGTGTATAGGAGAGGAATGTACTAGTTTGTGCATACTAAATGCATGCTATTCCTGTAGATGTATTTGCAGTTTAAAACGCACATAGTATTCTGAATGATACGTCAGTCCTCTGAGTTGGTTAACGGTTATTTGGCCCTGCAGGGTGGAGCTGCTTTCAAGGAACTAAGGGAATTTTATTTTTAAACCTGTAAGACAGAATGACAAGTATTTCATTTGAGAGAACAAATCTGTTTTTCAGTTTGAATGGAAGGAGTAATAGAAAGGCAGTGTTCTCAACAATTAGCTAAGAATCACATAAAAATAAGAAATACTTCTTAGGAAATATCAGTTATCAGCACCATCTCAAAAAAGCACTTGCGTTGCAACTATCTGTTTACCAGTGTCTTCTAGTCACTTAAGTTAACAAACAGTTCTCAAAGGATTCAGACTTTATAGCCTACCATAGAATTTGTCATAAAAAATATACACAAACAAACAAACATGAGTATTGAAACCAGCTTGACAGTAATATTTCTCAGGGTGAAATCGTAAATAGTCATTCTGTTCTATAACCAAGTCTCTTGTGAGTTTTATTTTATCAAATCATCCCTGAGGGAGCTGACTTGATCCACGTTTTTCCTAGTCCTGAAAAGCTGAAACCCAGATCTTCTTGGACCCAATAAGGCATAGATTCCCAGAGAGAATCAATGCAGCTACTTCAGCTCACATGACTCTGATGCCAGGGACTTGCAAGTAGTTCTTAAGAGCCCAGACTTTGTAAATCAGACCAACCTGGGTTTGACTTTGAGTCTTGTCACTTCCGCCCTGTGTGATACTGGGGATGTCTTAGTATGTAAAAGGGGGATGCTAATGTCTGTACATAAGGGTTGTGTTAAAGGTGAGATAAAATGGTATGAACCTGACTTGTGAACCACACATAGGAGCTATTATTATTATGGCCACTAGAACTCTGATAAACACAATTTAAGCCTGTCTTTGATTCTCAGAAGTTACCTCAGAATCTTGTAGAGTCTTGAGTTAGCACTGCAGATACTAATCATTATTTTACTACAGATGAGTAGATGAACTGCATGGAGAGCTACATTCATAAATACTAGGAAAAGCAGCTTTTACAAGATAGATTTCCATGCCTTTATGAAACCTAGACTGGTGAGATAATTGTTACTAATATATTTTAATCACCAGATAATGGACAGATACTCAAATTAAATGCATAGTTCAAAAATATTTCAATTTGAAAGTAGGTCTAAGATCTGAGTCAGGAAAATTTCTTAAAATGATAGCAGACATATTTGAGCTATTTTGATTGCAAAGAGTTAGATTTTAGTAGGAGATTTGTAAGAAGTACATTTTCTTATTGAAAGAATATGTTGTTGTTATTAGATACTAAATTACATCTAGATATGGGTGCAGAGATGAATATGAGAAAAAGTATCTATTTTTAAGGAGCTTACATTGAAGTACATTTAATCTGTAATATTGGTTATTTCCTTGAATTACTATGGATAAGTTATGCATAATTACTCATATAAAATTAAATGGGGAAAGCCGATTTTAAACAAGTAGAGATTTAATTACAAGGGCAGTGATATATTTATTTATCAATGTACTTATGTTTCTATTCTAACCTATTATAATAATGCAAGAAAATCACATAAATAACTCTGCTAAAATGATTTACTAGAGGTGGATGTGAATTGCACAGGCAGTGTGCTCGTGATAAGTGAGGGAAGGAGGGCAAAAAAGATTGCATGTGAGGTAAAACGCTCGGCCTAGAGAAC
>NW_022589397.1:0-3504 GCF_009834535.1 Camelus ferus | reverse complement strand
CATGATAGAAATTGGCTCCCATGGTTTGAAGGCCAAGAAGTCCCACCATCTGCCATCCGCAAGTTGGAGACCCAAGACAGCCGGTGGTAGAATTCAGTCCAAGTTCAGAGGCCTGAGAACCAGGGAGCCACTGGGGTAAGTCCCAGAGTCTGGAGGTAGGAGAACCAGGAGCTCTGAAGTTCTAGGGCAGGAAGAGTTGGTCATCCCAGCCCAAGATGAGAGAGGGAATTTGCCCTTCCTTCACCTGTTCCATTTGGGCCCTCAAGGGAGTGCATGGCGCCCACCCTCATGGGCGCGGGTGCAGCTCTTTACTCAGTCTACCGATCCAAATGCAAATATCTCCCACAAACAGCCTCACAGACACAACCAGAAATAAGGCTTTATCAGCTCTCTGCACCTCCCATAGCCCAGTCAAGTTAACACATAAACATAACCATTGCACCCCTCTCGGAAGCAGATAACTTGTTGCTTGGTTTCACAAGTTCCAAATGGAGAGGAATTTTGGCCCAGGATAAGTGATACTCCGAGTGTCACCCATACCTGATTCAGATGACATCTGGGTGAGATTTTGGACTGCAAGTTGATGCTGAATTGGGTTAAGACTTTTGGGGATGTTGGGATAGGATGTTGAATGTATTTTTCATGCAAGAAGGACATGTGAACTTTGAGGGGCCAGAGGGTGGACTGTGATGTGTTGAATTATGTCCCGTGAAAATTCATATGTTGAAGTTCTAACTGCCAGTCCTTCAGAATGTGACCTTATCTGAAACTGGATCACTGCAGAGATCATTAATTAAAGTTAAGGTGAGGTGATACTGGTGTAGGGTGGGACCCTAATCCAATACCACTGGTGTCCTCATAAAAAGGAGGAAATTTGGACTCAGGGTGTGCACTGAAGGAAGGCAATGTGATGAGACACAGGGGGTGATGGCCATCTGCAAGCCAAGGAGAGAAGCCTGGAACCCCTCCTTCCCTCACAGCCCTCAGATGGCGCCAGCACGTTGAGTTCAGACCTCCAGCCCCCAGCCCCGGGACAGCGCAGTTCTGGTGCTGAAGCCCCCAGTCTGTGGTGCTTTGTTATGACAGCTCAAGCAGATGAAGAGATTTTGGTATTTTGGAGCAGCAACTTTTCCCTGAGGGTAATAGGGAGCCAGAGAAACATTTTGAGCAAGGGAGGAATGAGGTGAGATCTGGATTCTAGAAATTTACCCTAGCATCTGTGAGGGGGATCCATCAGAGGGGACAAGACCGGAGGTGGGGAGGCTAACTTAGGACATGTTGCTGTACTCTAGATGAAGGCGGTGAGTGCCTAACATCGCAACAATGGTGGTAATAGCCGTAGCCGTAGCAACGGTAATTAGTGGGGGTCGCAGTATACTTATTTCTGCTACCAACACTAGCCCCATGACGTCTACCATGCTAGGAGCTTTACATAGATTATTGTATTTAATGCTTGCAAGAAGTTGAGGAGGCAGGCAGGCACTATTATGTCCATTTTGCAGACTAGGAAACTTGGCCCAGGCCACACGGTAAGAGGTGGGCCCAGGACGGGAACCAGCCTGTCTGGCTCTAACACCGGCGTGCCGTGGTACGTTGGTAAATGTTTAACAGCAAACCCTGCTTTGCAGCATTTGCCCATTTCTGTGGTGTAGCTACTCCTGCCATGGCCAGTTCCAAGCCACCAAAGAGCCATCAACAGGTTCACAAAATTTCTGAAAGTGTCCCAGTTCTTTCTTATGAGCTGGTGCCAGCCAGCCAAGTGGCAAAGCTCAGGACAGAGTGCGTGTTAGTGTGCGTTACTTCCCATCTCCCTGCTGAACTTTGTCTTAATGGGATTTTGTGGAGGTTGCCGGGTCCCTGACTGCCTAGGAGATTCAAATCTTGGTTTCATCAGTGAGAAACTGTGTGATGTCAGGCAAATTGCCGAACCTCTCTGAGCCTCAGTTTGCTCAGCTCGGAAATTAGTTTTGATGAGACTTCATTGAGCTCACAATGTGAAGCCTAGTGCCTGGAGCAGAGTAGGTGTGTCCAGAGTCTTATCTGCTTTTATTGTTAATATGATTGTGTTTTCCAAACCCAGAACGGCGGGGCACGTTGTCCGGTTTTGCTCCCAACGTCTACCTGGACAGTGTGCCTGCTAGATGCTGGGCTCTGGGCTGGTTCCCTGGTGTTAGGTCGTATTAACCTTCCGAACAGTTGTAGTGATGGTGCAGCAGCAGCTTAGCTGGTTGCTAGGACATCCACAGGCCAGGATTTTGTTGCGTGCGTGTGTGCGTGCGCGTGTGTGTGTTTTAATCACAAAATTGCAAATGGTCAGAAGGGTCCTAGAATAGTAGATGGAGCCTCTTCCCACGTGGGGCCTGAGTCGTGCCTGTGCTGTTGGAAAAAAAAATGTCATTGCATAAAGAGTAATAATTAGCAAGCCATCTGCATACTTTTTTCTATAGAAAAGCTTTGACAATGTCTTTCAGTTGCATGTATGGTGCAAGAGGAAACCGGGCAGCCATCTGGATTTACATTAATTCCCTAAATTATTTATCCATCTCTGTGTCAATCACTCTTTCCCATCTTTATCTATGCTTTCACGGTACGACCTATGGCATTCTGGAAGTGGCATTTGTGGTAAGCAAGGAGTTGCAGGGGGAAAATTGACTTGTAGCCACAGCTTTGTGGTTTCCTGGTGAAATCGATGCAAGCCGCTCTGCAGCCTGTTAATTAACTGCTCGCTTGCTAATGAGGGCTTTTTCCTTAAAGGTTCCTATTTCTTTAAATCAGTGAAGTTGCCAGGAAATTACAATCAATATTTTAACAATTTCCCATTTGTTTCCATTGTGAGTCTTAAAAATGCTTATGACCACCACCACCTTCCCCGAGAAAATGAAAAATGTTTAAGAACAACACGGTGAAGAGAAAGAATTCAACTCAAAAATGATTTCCCAGTGGCTCTCCTCCACCCCACCAGGGCCAAATACCACGTGTCCTCCACATGTGTCCTAGTCTGGCTCCTTACTCAGCACAGACTCACCTTTTCCAGACATAGCAAAATGCTCACCGTTTGCTCAATATCACACGGGGTTTGGACCTCCGTGTGGGACCAGGCTTTCCTCCTAGTATGTTTCATCTTAAATTCAACATCTTAGATTCAATACCTGCTTCCTGTCTTGGGATGTACCAGCCAGGCACCCTGCCAACGGTGGTCCTATGAATAGAGGGATGCAACTCTGCCCAGTAAGGCAGGTACTACTATGACCCCATTTTCCAAAGGAGACACCCGAGGCTCAGGAGCTTATACGGCTAAAAGGGCAGAACCTGGATCTG
Source organism: Camelus ferus (assembly GCF_009834535.1). Taxonomy (NCBI): domain Eukaryota; kingdom Metazoa; phylum Chordata; class Mammalia; order Artiodactyla; family Camelidae; genus Camelus; species Camelus ferus. Next base: position 186 of record NW_022589397.1, on the reverse strand, counting down.
CAGCAGGGCCTCTAGTCTCCCAGGGCAAGTCACACTCACTCTACATGAGGCAGTCACCACCCTGGGTCTCCCCACAGGCATTCGTCTGTCCTGGTTGTGGCCCCGAGTCTGCTGTGATCAAAAAACACGGTTCATCAGGGTTAGGACTATGTGCAGAGGAGGAGTTAACAAGCCCTGAGCGAATGC